>NC_068983.1:50295949-50303036 GCF_001194135.2 Octopus bimaculoides
TATATATATACATACACATACATACATACACCAGAGACTGAGAGACAGACAGACAGAGAGTGGGAGAAACAGAACCAGAGAGAAAAGTAAAACTGGGTAAGAAAGAAAAAGGAAGCCATTTTATATATTTTATACCTTTTCACAGCTTCCATAAAAGCCATCAATTGATAGTTTGCTGAGTACAATTTTATCACCGTTAAACTTGAAATGTTCATCTTAAATAAAAGTAAAAGAAATATACGAGAGAGACAGAAACACACACTAATGCACATGTGCACATTATACATACACACGCATACACACAACATTTATACATGTGTGTGCATATATATATGTGCGTCTGTGTATGTACATTCGTGTGTGCGGACGTTTGTAGGTCTGTTCTGATGAGTGATTCGGAGTGTATGTGTTGACATACGTTTTCACAGGATGAAGGACAAAAAAATCGGTGTCCAAAAGTGAAAGTAAAGTGATGCTCTGTATTTGAGTCTTGAAAAAAAATTATACTAAAGAAAAAAAAAAAAATGAAATGACATTTTACTAATCGTTATTCCAAATTTATTGTTACCACTTTTCGGCCTAGAAATCGACAACCAGAACCATAGATTATCGATTTCCTGAGTTTCAATTTCCGATAGTTTCTATATGTCCTATCTACATGTAAATGTACACTTATGTACATATACCTACAGAACTACACAGACATGAATATGTATATATATATATATATATATATATATATAGACACACATACTTACACATACATATATAATATGCTGTTTTAGGCCATGAATATTCTAAATATTTAGTGGTATATACCCATTTTAGAACTAGCTACGATCCGGGCATCTTAACCTGTGCCTGTAGCGATACGTATTAACGTAGACTCATCCACAGTAGAAAAAGTTTACATTCAAACCCATCCCCGACCTCACTCAATTTTCTCTATGTCACCTTATAAATTTTGAAGTTATTTGTTGATTCTTTGAGAATCTTCTTTCGGAGTCGGACCCAGTTGCTATTAGTCGTTTCTTTACCTTGCCTCAAATTGAAGATGCAATAATTCGTTACTTCTTTTGTAATAATTCGTTACACTCTTGTACTTTTTTCTTTGTTTTTTTCTTTGTTCCTTACATCCGTTCTTTCTTTCTCTGTGTTGTATTTATATCATCCTTGTCACTCTCTGCCTTATATTTATATGCGAAGATGCTTGGCTTAGTGGTTAAGGTATTCAACTCACGATCGTGAGTTCGATAACCGGTGGAGCAAGACATATTTTTTTTTACGTTGCTCCAGTTCACTCAACTCGAAAAATGCGTAGTACCTCTATTGCAAAGATCCAGCCTTGGCCCATTTTGTGCCACGCTATATCTCCTTGAGTACTACGTTAAGTGTACGCGTAGCTGTAAAGTGCTCAGTCACTTACACGCTAATTTCACGAGCAGGCTGCTCCGTTAGTCAGATCAACTGGAGAACTGGCCTTAGTGACCGACGGAATACCAGTAATATATCTCTATAGTGGAGAATTTCCAGATTCTTCTCACATCTCATTTAGTATTAAGGCGGTGAGCTAGCAGAGTCGTTAGCACGCTGGGTGAGATGCTTAGCGGCATTTCGCCCGTCGCTACGTTCTGAGTTCAAATTGCGCCGAGGTCGTCTTTGCCTTTCATCCTTTCGTATTCGATAAATTAAGTACCAGTGAAATTCTGGGGGCCGATCTAATCGACTAGCCCAAAGAAAAAAGACTTCGGGCCTTGAGCCTATAATAGAAAGGAGCATTACTAATATTTTATTCTCTGATTTTTTATTATAATAAATACTATGATAAGAATTACTGGATCATAGTATTTAAACGTGGTACTTATTTCATCGGAATGTTTTGCTAATCCGCTAGGTCACGGGAACGAACACAATCCGTCACCAGTTGTCAATCTGTGATAAGGAACAAACACATACATATATGTATACACGGTGGTCTTCCACACTGTTTCCGTTTACCAAATTCACTTTTAAGGCACTGCTCGACCAGGGAATATAGCAGACGACACTTGCCTAAGGTGCCACACATTGGGATTGAACAGGGAAACAAATAGTTGCAAAACGAGCTTTTTAACCGCAATGTCATTCTTGAAATATTAGTTATATTGATTTTCTATATGTCTTGATTTAATCAAGAGTATCGACTTTGAAATATGAACGACATGTTGTTTTGAATAAACGGTAAAGGGAAACTAGAAAATGCAAATATGAAATCATTATATACATGCATACTTACATACACATTTACACACACATCTCTCTCTCTCTCTCTCTCTCTCTCTCTATATATATATATATATATATATATATATATATATATATATATATACGCGAAATAAACACATAACGAACTGTGTTTATATAGACGAAAATAATATTCACGTAACTTGTGTCAACACCACAACCACCACAATAACAACCATCATAACCACCATCACTACCATCATCATCATCATCTTCATCATCACCAACATTTGCTTATCTTTATCCTCTTAAAAAATCCAATCTCACTTTGAGTTTCCTTTTTATAACTTTTGGCATATTGAAGAATTTTGATTTTCAGTTCTTTTTTTGATATAATTCTTTGACCTTCATAATTTTATTTTTTAAAGATATTTACTATTTTTTCTTCCCCTAAATTATATATTTTGTTTTATTTTATTCATATTATCTCTATATTTTTTCAGAGTCTCGCTTTCCTTCCTTTCGTTATTTGTAATTCTTTCGTTGTTGGTATATAAAACTATTTTGTATTTTTTTTTTTAATTTCACAAGTGAAATATTTTTTTTAATTGAATCTGTGCATTAATTGTAGACGTAGTTTCAATAACAAACAAAACGTCACCTAATTTTCTAATTAGTAACGTGTCTCGCTATATCTTATTTTCTCTTCTGATCTAATGAGTTTATTTTAAACAATGTTTAATTTATCATGTGTAGGAATGTGGTACGCAATGAGGATTTTGATTATAACTCTTCCATCATGCAGCGAGGTGGCAGAATCGTTACCACGCCGGGCGAAATGCTTAGCGGCATTTCGTCCGTCGCTACGTTCTGAGTTTTCGGGGTCGATAAATTAGGTACCACTAGACCGCTCCTCCGAAATGTCAGGCCTTGTACTTGTATTATAGAGGATTATAATTGTTCTATAAATTCTTAAAATCATCATAGCTGAAATATATCGAATGTTGAGTCAAAAATTTGCTCACGATGTTGCCGCTTGACTTAATAGAATTAACCACAAAATATTCTTCATGCCATGGTTCACGGTCTCATATATGCTGCATTGCATATTGTGAATCTGAGTAAATCTTGTCGTATGAGAATATCAATAAGCAAGATTGTCATGGCTTGAAGAATTTGATGATAGACCAGCTCGTTCAGTGCCGATGTAGTTTTAAATGATGGAAATATGATTTATATTTACTTCGTTTTATTTTATTCATATTATCTCTATATTTTTTCAGTGTCTCACTTCTCTTCCTTTCGTTATTTGTAATTCTTTCGTTGTTGGTACATAAAATTATTCTGTATTGTTCTTTTTTTTATTTGAGGAGTAGAATATTTTTTTTAACAGAACCTGTGCATTAATTGTAGATGTAATTTCACTAACAAACAAAACCACCTAATTTTCTAGTTAGTAACGTGTCTCGCTCTATCTTATTTTCTCTTCTGATCTAATCTGGTTTGCAAGACTCTTTATGTTAACTCATGTGTTGCGGGAAATCATACTGTGTCTGGGAAGAGTCCTATCGTCTTAATGCTTTATTATCTAACACACTCACTAGTTCGATTTCCACTCATTCATTATTTATATTTTTTCTTCGAAAATTTTCGTTGTTTTTGCAACCTTGGCCATTGATTTTGTCTCTGTCCGTTATTGGCAACTCCAATAACAGACAGAGTTAATATACATGGACAAAGCTGAAAAGGGAACGAACATTTGGGAATAAAAATATAAATGATAAATAAATGGAAATCGAATCGGTGTGTGTGTATGTGTTAGATAATAAGGCATTAAGACAATATGACTCTCTCCTGACAAAACAAGATTTATTTTTGTCTCAAAATTTGGTACGAGACCAACTCATATGGGAGAAGAAAGGCGATCACATCTGGTCCAGAGCTCAAAGGCTACTCATTTATTCTACTTTACATTTTAATTGATTACAGTGCACAACAGGAATTTAATTTATTGATGAAAGGCTAATCCAACTTCGGTGTCTTTTAAACAAAGAACATAAAAGAAGCAGAACAAATGTCGCGAAGCATTTTGTCTGACGTGCTATCTATCCTACTAGCTCTAACATAAGTAAAATGTTAACCATGTGGGCATTTAAATTGATGAGTTAAATCCCAGCGCATAACTTCCGGTATTTTATTTCTTTATTACCCACAAGGGACTAAACATAAAGGGAACAAACAAGGACAGACGAAGGGATTAAGTCAATTACATCGACCCAGATCGTAACTGGTACTTAATTTATCGACCCCCGAAAGGATGAAAGGCAAAGTCGACCTCCGCCGAATTTGAACTCAGAACATCACGGCAGACGAAATACCGCTAAGCATTTCGCCCAGCGTGCTAACGTTTCTTATTTCTTTATTGCCCACAAGGGTCTAAACACAGAGGGGACAAACAAGGACAGGCAGAGGGATTTAGTCAATTACATCGACCCTAGTGCGTAACTGGTACTTAATTTATCGACCCCGAAAGGATTAAAAGCAATGTCGACCTCGGCGGAATTTGTACTCAGAACGTAACGGCAGACGAAATAATGCTAAGCATTTCGCCTGGCGTGCTAGAGTTTCTGCCAGCTCGCCGCTTAACTTCCAGTATTTATATCGAGCGGGAAGCCTGCGAGGCAAATTGAGAATACAATGACGTATATTTTTCGACGCTCTGCTATTGACAATGCTAACAACAATATTGCCGGTCATTCTCTGTGTTGAGAAGCAGGTTCAAAAGCCATCATTAAATTGTTTATTAAATATTCAGTTGAATGAATTAATTTCAATCTCAAACGAACCATAATTGACATGGAATAATGAATTATTGGGAAATATTTCTGCTGAGATTATTTTTAAACAAAAAGACAAACCAACACAAAGTATATAAATCGCAAACGCAGATCATGACACTACTGTTCAGCAGTTTTATTCGTAAATATTATCCCTGGTTACAAGTTAAAATCGAACATTATCCTCTGTATGAAGATCTACAATGTTACTTATTACAAATATGTATGTAGATGGGTGTATATAGATCCTCTTCACTTTCTCACGCTCTCCAGCCCTACTTCCATCCATATACACATGTATGTATGTTGCCAAATATATACATATGCAAAAAAGAAAGACGAGGAAGATAAAGAAAAACAGGACGAGAGCTTGTGATACTGAAAAGAAAATAGAGAAGGATTATGTATGAGAAATAAAGAGAAAATTAGAGAATTAAATACTAACGAGTTGAGAAATAGGTAAATGGAGAGAGAAGACTAAATGATTAAACCAAGGTAGCCAAAGGTATATAGGTAGATAGATAGATAGGTAGATAGATAGATAGATAGATAGATAGATAGATACAGAAAGCGAGAGATAGAGGGACAGAGACAGAGGTAGAGAAAGAGAGTGAGAGAAACAGACAAAAAGACAGAGAGGAGAATGTTATATATAAAACAAAACATTTTTAATCGTCCAATTTACAAGTTGATAATCGTCTAAGAATCGATCGTATGCTACTACGGAGGTATTTCAAATATTTGATAATAAGAATGCATTTATATATCATAGTCGTCATCTTTTCTTCCAGCTTCTAATTTTGAACGCTGTTTGGCTGTTCTCCAATGTTATAACTTGATCCTTCTTTAAAGGTTAACTTAATTTATGAACTAAATGTGACCTAGGTCATCAATTCTGTAGTCATATAATATATTGTTTAAATTTTGTTCTAATTAGATCTTGTTTACACATGTTTATGCCATGTAGAGAACACAAAAATCATTTTCCGTCTCTCTCTCTCTCTCTCTCTCTCTCTCTCTCTCTCTCTCTCTATCTCTCGCTCTCTCGTGCTTACATAAACAGACTGATGATATGCACTTTCATATAACAATAGGTACCACATGAACGCTCAAACACGTACAAAACCTGGTACTAAACTCTTCATAGAGCAGAATTAATACAAACATTGTACAGTATTCATATGGAGGTGAGCTGGCGGAAACGTTAGAACGCCGTGCGAAATGCTTAGCGGTATTTCATGTCTTAAATATTCTGAGTTCAAATTCCGCAGAAGTCGACCTTGCCTTCATTTCGGAGTTGATAAATTAAGTACCATTTTCGTACTGGGGTCGATCTAATCGACTGGCACCCTCTCCCAAAATTTCGGGCCTTGCGCCTCGAGTAGAAAAGAATATATGGATTCATGCTCCTCTGTCTGTCTGTGTGTGTGTGTGTCTCTCTCTCTGTCTTTCTCTCTCTGTCTACACGCACTAAATACGTAGAGTTGCAACACATATGTTAACCAATTTCTGAGAATCTATTATCAAAAGGTTTTAGCTCAAATTACGTTGATGGTGCTACTGTTCTGTCTTTTACAAAAAAATATAAATAAGTATATCCCTTCTAAGACTATTTAGCTTAAAAGAAAATATCAATACCAATTATCTGGCACTAAAACTTTCATTCTTTAATATATCTAAGGGAGGAATTTCAACCATGTTTCGTGGTCTGCTACCACACAGCTCCTTTATAGGATCCAGTTAGCTCAAGACATCATCAGGAGGAACTACGTTCGGTTTCGGCCCCTACTCCTCTACCGTTTTGACGTGGCCGGGCCACCCCCTTTCGGAGGTGTCTTCAGCTCTGGTGTTGGGTGCATGTCTTCTTTCACTGTTTGTGACTGTTCTAATTCAACTGTGGAATGTCCCTCGCTATGGTTATTTTCCAGAAGGTTCTGGCCACACGTCTTACGGTTCATCAACCCGCGTTGTTGAATTACTTTCTTCTGACATGTTGGATTAGGATCCAGTTAGCTCAAGACATCATC
>NC_068983.1:50303507-50311371 GCF_001194135.2 Octopus bimaculoides
TTGAAAACGCAAATCTTCTCTTGAATAGCGTTGTCATTTTTCTTTCAATGAAGCCTCTAGCCCCCACTGCCAGATGGTAGTACTCGACAGTCCATCCCTGTTCTCTGCACTCTTCGATTAATTTTTCATATCTCTTCTCCTTTCGTTTCTCTGCATTGTCGATGTTTTCTTCGCATGGTACTGTCAGTTCTAGCAAGATTCCTATTCTCTGTTCCGTGTCCCATATGACTAAGTCTGGTCTTTTTGTTGTTTTTATAAGTGGAAACACTGCTAGACTTCCCAAATCCATGGCCAGCTCCCACTATCCCTTCCATCTTTCGTCTATCTCATATATTTTAATTGGAGGCCTGATCTTACGTCCTTTCCCCTCCTTCTTGAAGTATATTTTCCTGCGCTTTTCCACTTTGGGGTACTCTCCTCTGTTGTATCCCTCGATCTTCTCCTTGAGTGCTGCACTTATGACGCCAAGGACTTGATTATGGCGCCATGTATACCTTTCCAGTGCTAGTCTGCAGCTTGACAGAACGTGTCTCACCGTCGCTTTCTCCCCGCATCCACATTCATCGGTTGTTTTTATGTTCCATCGAACTAAGTTCGCTGGTGATGGTAGAACGTCGAAGGTAGACTTGATCAGGAAGGCTGTTCTTGCTTGTTCCCAAGCCCAAAGTTCCTTCCATGAGATTCTGCGACTGACCACGTTTTCCTCCCATCTCAGGCACTGCCCCTGTTGACTGCATTGCACCAAATGTACATTCCGCCTTTCTTCTTCCTCCTTTCTCACTTCGTGTACCACTGCCTCTTTCATCTCGTTTACACTGCAGAGAATCATTTCATACAGATATTTTCTGAATGTATCGCATAATGCTAGAAGTTTCTTCATCAATTTTTTCTCGTTGCCTACACTTACTGATAATGATCTGTCATTAAATTATTTATTGTATCTTATACTTACACATACATACAAACATAGAGTTTAATGAGGAAACATTATATAGAACCCCAAAGCCCATTTAGACCCCGGTTGCGAAAATCTGATCTAGATACAGGATGTATTCGGACTAAACTTTTAAAATTAATTCGCAAATTTGCATAAGTTGCTAAATTATTTCGGTACATATTATGCGAAAAATTTCAAATAATAAATTATAAAACTTTTTACATCCTCCTCAAGGTGTATATGATGAAAGAATTTTTTTGCATATCTCAGCTATTTCAAAATGTGTGCACTAAACTATTTTGAAACGAAATACACGAATAATATTTTAGAATGACTTAATATTCATGATTATCAAATTGATATGCAAACGTTTTTAGTGTTTGAATATTTTATAAAGCCTTTTAGTAATATGTCTAAATAGCAGTATTTCAACAAGTAGAAGGTAATTTTAAAGTATCGTCACTCAAAAGGTAAGTCACAACTAAAGCAAAAAGTACAGCGCCAGAAAATACAGTACGACATTGCAATAAAATCGGAACCTAGTATATTTGCTTTTCAATTGATACTCTGGCAAATTGAAGCATACAATCGTGCATATAGAAACGTCTGTAGAATCAAAGAATAATTCCTTAGTTGGCAGTCAACTTATATAGTAAGTAATGTTTGAAGAAGAACATGATTTTCAATACTCTATTTTATCAATGTGAGCAAACTGAAAATTTTATTTCCTAAAATAAAGTGGACGATAAAATATTTAATCCATTATCTGGCACACTTTACGTCAAATGGACATTGTACGTTTCTCTTCGTCGTTTCGGAATTAACGTTAATTCCCTGATCCACATTTTAACAAGCAGTCTGGATAGATATATCTTCTGGAAGCTTTGTATTTAATACAAGAACATTTTATAGAAGAAGGAGAGGTTTATGCAATCTTATTAAATGCAAAGAAAATATATTAAATGTTCACTCTCGGAAAACGTCTCTTGGCAAGTTTTCGTAAGAAAATGAGTGACTGTTAACATCTGTGATATGGAACCTTGGATGTGTGGTCATTGACGTTTCGTCTACTAGATTATGATGGAACCAAACAATTGGAACCAAAAATATATAACAAAAAACAGCAATAATTACAAGAATAGTAACAACCCCCCTGAAACTAGGGTAAATAGCCAAATATGGAAAAGCAAACATTAATTATGTCAACAACCAAATAATTCAGGATATTTACCAATTATTGTGAATATACTTCAAGAGTATGTTGTGTCATTATTTTTGGTTATGTTTTCTTGAGACCTAGGACGTATTCTTGTTATTAGATTTTCATTGCATAGTAGTCACGGACATTATGTTACCCTGAAAGAGGGAACATTAGTGATCCGAAAGGGATGAAAGGGAAAGCTAGTTTTGGGATTTGAACTTAGAACGTAAAGATCTGGAAGAAATGCCGCTAAGCATTTTAACCAATGCATTAACGATTCACTCAGCTCGCCAATTCACGTTGTGTCCTCATGTCATTAGAAATATTAAATATTAGCATCGTAATTTGTGTTTAAATCATTCCTCTCTTTTATATGAGTAGCTGCAGGCAATAATATCTAAGAAAATTAGGACATTGTCTGCATGTTTGCCTGAAAAAGAACTCATCCGAGGAAAGTGGCGATGATTTTAAACTGAGTGACCTGTATGTCACATCGATTATTACGTAAAGGCTTGTGAAACTAAAATACTTAAAATATTGACTGAGCACCTCACTTTGCAGATATTATAAACAGGCTGTTCTAAAATAAACTCCAAATGAAACAACTTCAAATGAAAAACAAATATTTATCATCTTTAGAAATGAAAGTAACGTTGAATAATACCGGATGAGATATACAAAAATAGGTGATCGTCATTAGAGGAACCCGTTCAGTCATAAGTCTGCTTAATTCGAAACCACTTGGGATAAAACTACACAATATTATACAACATATTATGCATTTGCAAATAGTTCTTTAGTATGTATATGTGCGAGTTTTAACTCTTGCTCTATGTGTAGACACCTCCAGTAACTGGCTTACATTCAAAGCTTCTCAGTTATCTAAGCTGACTGTTTCCGTTTATAGTTTGCATGCAATGACCAATATTCAAAATGACATATCCTGTTGAATTATCCGTGTATTACCATACAGACACTTTGTCGAATAAAGAAGTAGAGCAACTAACATGCTTATACAGTATTGTGAAGTTTTAACTGCCATAAATACATTCACTGCACATTATCTTTTATAAAACTAAATTAGCCATACTCATTGTACAAGGACAATCGTCAATGCATATTAACCATTATAATTCTACGTGAGTATTGTACCCTCAATCAATTTACTAGACATAGATATGTGATTCAAACATGAACATTTATAGCACTTGACATGAAGGACGAGAAGATATATTCTCGTATGTTCATTCTTGATATGCTTACACTTCAGTGTCAAAGTAATTGTGTGAGCTTACGTAATGTACATCTAAATGCATATAACAATATCTCAAAGGATATATCAGAAAGATCTGTTGCGGTGAGAATTTTAGAATATAACGTTTCGGACGTTGTCTGACGTCAGAGAATGGATAAAAGTGATATATTCTTGCCAATGCATGACTTTACCATTTCTTCATTTTTATTATTCAACAAGCTTGAATACCTAGTTTTGTATTTCCTAATCATCTGTTAGTTAGCAAATGCATATATCGATGTTATTATGGTTATCATAAACGTTTTAAGAAAAATTCAAATGAGGTTCGTGACATACCCATCTCAAAGACATCAGCGTATGTGAAGCAGATGCAACCGCAAATAGTAAACATTATTTCATGCTCGATGGGATTTATTTTATTCAGTATACATTAAATACTTGAAGCTGATGGGTCAAGGACTCATATTACCGCTAATCCATAGCTTCGTATGGAAGCTCAGCGACTTAGTCAACATTTCTCTAAATGTGGACCTTACTCTGTATGTTTACTCTTTTTTATAATGCAATGAGGATTGTTATTAGTTTTGTTTATGGCCGCTAATCAATTATATTTAATCTTCATCGGTTTATATTGAAACCATCCCGTGTACGTAATATATCTCAAACACTTTGCAAGGATATGTTCGAATTATTCTGCAAGGAAAGTTACCCGTGTAAGAGTGGTGTCGTAGGCAACACACCGTATCTTTATTACGAGACGTGCAACATAACAATTGTGCAGTAAATCTTTATTATTTGAAGGAAAACGTGATTGGATTTTATTGCCTGCAGCGTTTGGCTTTAAGAATAAAGAAATATTTGTTTGAAGTATTATTTGGTTTCGTAAATATTTAACCATCAGATATGCTGTGCTTCTTCATATATCGATTTTGTTTTATTTGAATATATGGCAGTGAAGAAGGAGCTTCTAAACATGACCTTAGACTCGATAGCTAAAATGAAATAAAGAATAAAGAAATTGGTAGAACTTTTTAATAGAGTAAAGTGTTCTTTAGCGACATCATGTATATCTTCATGAAGGCCATTTGTGACAAACATAATTTAAACTAACGACTTAAGAAAATAGCAGTTAACAAATGCACTCGCTCTATCATAACATACGAAGAATATGATGTTGGTGTGGAAGTACTAGGTGGTTGCCTGTTGCGCTAGATTTAGCAGCCACATCTCTCAAATCACTTCTAGTGTAGTTAAAACTGAATGCACATCATAGGAGATAATATAAATCAATTTATTAAAATATAATAAGCTTAACAATCCATCAGTCCATCACCAATGCTGTGTTAGTCCTAAAGAAAAACAATACTAACTATACATTGAGTTGTCCTAATGTTAAATATATTTCTGTCTGAAAACTTTGTACTAAGATTCTCTACTTTACGATCTCAAAGGATATATCAGAAAGATCTGTTGCGGTGAGAATTTTAGAATATAACGTTTCGGACGTTGTCAGACCTCAGAGAATGGATAAAAGTGATATATTCTTGCCAATGCATGACTTTACCATTTCTTCATTTTTATTATTCAACAAGCTTGAATACCTAGTTTTGTATTTCCTAATTCTCAGATGTCCGAAACGTTAGACTCCACATTCCATAATATAACTCACATTATCAAACATTCCTGTTGCCTAACCAGACCGTCCAGATGACATAGTCTGGAGAGAGCCATATAAAATGCGTTACAGAGTTATTCTGCCTCTCTGTTGTTTGAGTTTAAATTCAGCTGATGTGAAATTTGGTCCATATCAGTGTTGAAAATTACTTGCCATATTAGTCCTATGATTGATTTTAGCTTTTATCTCTTACTGTCTTTCGAAGTTAAAATGTAGGAATCAAACTTCATGACAGACTGTTTTCACTCGATCTAAACTCCTAAATATACATCGTAGATCGAAACGCCATCCCAACGATTCCACCTATTTGGGACGTTCACTAATGAATAGAATGAATTGCTTAATTGTTGCCGACTTAGTCCATAGAAGCATCAAACAGTACTTAAGTAAACAAAGACTATTGCATTATTTTTACTAATTTCATAACTATTTCACATTTGTTATTATTTACATAGAACTAACTTTCTTCTACCCCAATAATTATGTAATCTTAGAAAGATTTACATTCCAGAATTGTTAGTATTGTTTTGAAATTATTGCATAATAACTGGTTATTGCAATAATTAGCTTAAAATCTTAAAGATGCTTATCCAACATCCAGATTTTCTTTGGCTTCGATTTGCACAAATATTAACATATCTTGAAGTTAGTTCTTATTTACGTCGTGATATGTAAATTTATTTATTAAAAAATGCATCGATTGAAATAACGAAATACAGTAATGTCGTTTGTGATTCTATTGTGGAGGTGTGAGTGTGTGTGTGTGTGTATGTTTGTATGTACTCAGAGACAGACTGTGTGACTGAGTGCGATAAATATCCATATTGTTAGTTTTAGAGTATTTGATAAGGTGTATGTGTTTGTGTTGCATGTGTGAGAAGCTACCCTTCCATAGAAGAGACTACATTAGATTCTATTCTAGTCATTTTCACAATTGTAAATTCATCTAAAGTATGGGAAATATAGGAAGATCTAAAAAAAGTTACACAATACTCTGCTAATCTTGTTTGGCATTTAATGCGCTTTTGAAACGTATTTATTGCAATGAGAAAACGTTCAATTGATTAGATTCATTAGAATCTAAGTGTATCAATCCGTAGGATACCAGAAATTGCTAGGCACAATGGTATAGGGCTCACAGTGTGATGGGTATCATGTGCTGGTAGGACATTGTAGATATGTAAGCACCAAATCCAATTTAAACCGTAGCTGCAACTCAGGGTTGGGTCAAGGTGTAGCGTTAGTATAAAGAAAACACAAATGGGATTTAAAACTTTACCTGATGATGGTGAATTTCTGGTATAATGTAAGCTATGAATACATCAATAAAGTACTACCAAAACAGCCGTCGTAAATGTTAAACCCCATTTTGTTTTTATTGCATTATATATAGGTGAAATATTTACGACATCTTGGTGATCATTTTAGCTGACATCTCAATTGCATTTCTCCATCAGCTAAATTGGGCATATTACCGAATATTTCAGATCATCTAGCCACGATTTGTAGTCACAGAAGTAACCAACACTCGGTCTCTAGAGTATATGGATACCCTGATACCTATATCCTCATAAACATAATGTTGAATATTGTTGTTGTTATTTCTATACCAATTTCGCTATTTCATTCCACTAACAGCCTCAAATAACGTTTCTCTAATTATCACTGCCACCCGTCGTGGGTACTCAACAAGTATATTTATAAGTTCCACGAGCACACAAATTAAACGTTAGACTTATGCTCATTAAATGCTACTTTAAATACATCTGTGCAATTAGTGTCAGAACTCACATATGTAATATTATTGGTTGAAAATATTTGATCAACTTGTAATTTTCAATATTTGATAAACTTGGAATTTAAATTCACGGTTCAGTTGTTTAGAGTTGAAAACAAATATAAAGATAAATTATTCCAGCATAAGTTGTCATTATGCTGGATAATAGAAATTAGAGTGTCTGGCGAAAACAATTACACTGGAAGCATGCTCGAATATTTAGTCAACTGAGATTATCAAACTGATAAGAAAATGCTCTCCTGAAGTTGACATGTAAGACAGAAATATGTTTATTTATTACTCAGGTTGGCTTTAAAGACCAGATTCACTTTAGTTTGGCTTGTACATATTGTCTAAAATCTTCAATAAATTGATTCTATTTGGAATTATTTCCATTGGCTATTGTTTTAGATTTCATAACATCAATTTCGGTCAAAGCATTTCTCATTGTCATACAAAAATTAAAGTCATAATGAATAGTTTGGAACATCATATACAATACCAGAATAAAACACGAAATTGTCTCTGCCAGCAATCGGTTGGTCGCAATTCTGAACAACAACAACAACAAAAACGTAAAGGAATGCAGGTAATAAGATTTGAGGTACCAGTAATAGAGAAATCATCAGTTGCGTTTGCTGGTTTACTGAGAGAGTGGTTACGGTTTTAAGTAACACAATGTATATGGTATTTTTCACTGAACACTAAGTGAGGCTAGAGGGTAATAATGGATAGAGATGGAAAAAAAAAACAAGATATTTGTTTTCAAGACAATAATAATTTCCATTGACCTTGAATGCCTCACTTGTGTTTAGTAAACAAGAGAAATTCCAACAAAATCTGATCAGGATTTAAAGATAGAATTAAAATTGGCAATGATTTATGGAGTAGAATGCAAATCAATAAGAATGTATTCGTAATGCTTGGCTTATCTATGCTTACTTATAAATATCTAAAAGCGTATTATGAATTTGTTTTCCTATATTGTGCACTTGTGTGAATATATATATATATATATA
>NC_068983.1:50311639-50314139 GCF_001194135.2 Octopus bimaculoides
ATATATATATATATATATATATATATATATAAGTGCATATGTGTATGTATGTATGTGTAAATAGTATTAAAAATGAATTATTGAGATTAAATAATCAGAGACGCCATCCGCATTAAAAAATGAAACTTTAATCAAGCTGGTGTTAAGACATTCATTGCAGTATAATTACAAATCCTTGAACGATAAGAAATATACAATATTGGCTAAATGCCTCGCACCACTTTCATAATTTCTATATGTACGTGATAAAATTTAAAAAGTATTTTAGTCTTATATCACTTAGCAAAATAAAGACTTCACTGGATTTCTTGGGAGCATTGACGAATAAACCTACACAATGTTGATGCACATGGATCGGTGCAAAAATGAGTGGATTTAAAAATATAAATCATTACACCTTAAAAAGGAAATCGATGACATTACTCAGTTTTTTTTTCTCTACAATCATAGCTGGTTCCTTTGTTTCAATCGTTTGATCAACCTCTATGAAGAAATGTTATAAAATATTGTAATTATCATTTATCATCTCACCTCTGGCCAATTTTCATTGCAGTCCTCTGTCAAATTGGATGCAGAATCTAATCTAACATCGCAATGCACTCTTCTACGGGCGAAGTCATGCTTGCGCTCGTAATCTGTTTGTGCTAGCTTACTGCGTTCGTTTCAGAGATTGCTAAAACTTTGTTTCGGGGTAAAATTTGAAGGTTTACTTTTGTTCTGGTCCCATCTAAGTAAAACATGCATGTATATGTGTATATACATACATCCATACATACATACATGTATACATACATGCATGCATATCTATATATGTATGTGCGTGTGTGTATATTTATGTACTCATATATATGTGCATAGTTTATACAGGTAGAACTAGATGTACATGCACATGTAAAAATATTGTGTAGGGAAATTCTCAGTGACAACAGGCTTGCGAGACAAAATGAGCCGCTCTCGATGAGACATCTAGTGCCTGTAATGATAAACTGAGTTGCTCCCTTTTCCAACGAACTCCTTTTGTCAACGTCCAATAGAATTGTTGTAAATGGATCATATGCATTCAACAACATTTAAGGCATAAGATGTTATTACCAGCTCAACGTCTTCTATTGCAGCAAATATTTCTCCGTTGAAAATACTTTAAAAAACGGTAGTCTTATATCTACCGTAACGTGGATGCTTTATTGAGAAATCCAAATATTGCAGTATTAGTCTTGAGAATTTCTCTCATATGGACGCATGGTGCATAAAAGCACACAAGTTTATATCGTTGCTAGACGAAAATTGTCTGCGTTGGCCGCCTTGCGTACCCAGACTGCTAGACAAAGTGATTTGCACGTATTGTGTCTCTTCAGCGACAGCTTCCCTGTCACTGCTAACCAGCTAAAATACACTGCTGCCAAAGGTATATAGAATTACTGTAAGTTTTCGGGGTACTAATATCGCAAATAGTCAGCAAGTTTATGGTTGCCGTCTGTCAATAATATAAATATGCTTGATTTTATGCACCAAGCATGTATAGGAAAGGAATCCTCAAGGCGAATATTGCAATATTCAGTAATATAACAAGATATTCTCATTGAGTAGGATACAAAAATTGCCTTCGGGTATTACTACTGCTTCTATCTCCGAGACGTAGATTTAAAGAACATTCTGGACATTTCGCTGCTTTAAACATTTATCACGTGCACAGCATATAAATATAGTATATCAAAATATATTACATTTCAAAATAACAGAGCGAACAGAATGTTATTAGCTACAAATAAATTACATGATATTAATGAACCAGAATCGGCAAAATGAGCTAAGGTGTAGTTACACGAAGACACCGAAACGTCTACAAAATGCAGCAAATGTACGTAAGATGTTTTAAACATAAAATAAGTTATACATTCTTATTAGTTTAATAGAATTGTCCGAATGGACTTATGAAGAAATTAATATAAATATTAAATATAATTCCGAATGAAGATGCATTTAGTTTGAAACTATATAACATTAGAGTTATTATTATAGATTCCCTCGGTAAAGTTCTTCTAAAAGTTACTTCCACATACCGACACAGATGTCAGTAAAGTACAAATAAGTTTTAATGTTATGACAATGTTTCGAAAAGAAATTTACTAAGATGGATTAAATGAATTAGTCGATCATTATTAGAACCAGATAAAATTGTCAGGCAGTGAGATAAATTGGAAGATTTGGTATTCGGAGGAGAATTGACTAGGTGGGCAGTGGGGTGGAGATGGAGAAAATAGGAGTTCTGAGAGCAGATACGTTTGAACAGAACTTCACTAAGCGGAGTTTCAACGTAACTAGGAAAATCTGAGAATTTGGTTGGTAGTAAAATCAACCTCATGGAAATAATTTATGAAGGCGTCATTAATTCTAGTATTATGCAATGTAACTATTTTAAGAATGATAATAACAGAATCGATTACACAGGCGACAGCAGGCCAAAAATAGCATTAAATAGCCGTGGGGTTAAAATTAAATA
>NC_068983.1:50315999-50323498 GCF_001194135.2 Octopus bimaculoides
CGATCTATAGGTGATTGCAGGCCCAAAAAGGCATACAATATCTAAATATCTGAGTGATAACAATAAATCAAAGAATATACTAAGCATGTCAATCTGGTGGAAATAATAGACAAACAACTATTATTTTAAATTACCAAAATACACTGATAATAATTACAGAAATCAACCGCCTGAAGGCAAACGGGCTAAGAAATCTCTGCATAAATTTAATTATATGGACTCAGGTGTACCGGTTTCTGGACTGGTATAATAGCCTCTCTCTCCCTCAGCACGGGTTACCTTGATGGAGAGTCGCAACTCGTTACGCTGAAGTCTGAAGACTATATTAACATGAAAAAAAGTAACGAGAAAGAAGAAAAAGAGGAGGAAAAACGATGTGGAGCGAAAAGAGGAATACAGAAGGGGTGGGCATGAGAAACGGTTAGGAAGTACGGGAAAGCAAAAGTAACTTTATGATAAAAATATATGAATATGAAATAATTAATATGCATATGATAACTAAAAAAATACACAATAATGAAGTGTATAAGGCGTGTTTATGTGGTAAGAAGTTTGCTTCCAAACCATATGGTTCAGGGTTCAGTCCCACGGCGTGGCACCTTGGGTAAGTGTCTTCTACTATTGTGTTGATCCGACGAAAGAATGGTGAGTGGATTTGGCAGACGAAAACTGACAGAAGCACGTCCTTTATATGCACACACACACACATATAAAATTACATGGAAAAATGTGAGTAACAGAAATAATATTCTTAACATAATAAACCTAAAAAAGTTCCGGACAACTCATTACATCTGGTAAAGTACAGAACTAATTAATGATGTGTCAATTGATTCAATTAGCAGTGTCGTTGATAATTTATTGCTTATGTCAATGACGCCGGTGACATATAGTAATAGTCCCCTTATAGAATTATATTCATAAAAATGTATAGAACTATATTATGGCCCTCAAATTTGAGAAACAAGCACTCAACCTTTTTTTCTTTTAAAACTTCATTGCATGATATGGATACCATCAGATTGAGTTTTATCATTTAAGCGTAATTAAGATATAGTTTGTTCTTAAAATATTAAAAAAAAGTTAATCATAGGAAGGAATTTCAACCATGTTTCGTGGTCTGCTACCACAACTGCTCCTTTATAGGATCCAGTTAGCTCAAGACATCATCAGGAGGAACCACGTCCGGTTTCGGCCCCTTCTTCTCTACCGTTTTGACGTGGCGGGGCCCCTCCTTTCGGAGGTGTCTTCAGCTCTGGTGTTGGGTGTATGTCTTCTTTCTTCTATTCCCTGGTCTCTTCGATGCAGCATCAACGAGTGTCAGCGTCCGACTGATCGTCATGTGAAGTTCCCGTTTTTATATCTGCTGCTAGGCTCCAGCAGGCAGCCCCAGCTAGTTGTCACGTGACACTGTCTAAATTTCCCGCTGCTAGGGTCCAGTAGGCAGCACCAGCAAGTTGTCACATGACACTGTCTAAACTTCCCGCTGCTAGGCTCCAGCAAGTAGCCCCAGCAAGTTGTCACATGACACTGTCTGAACTTTAACTGACAATGGAGGGCGCGAAGCCACTTCAGTGTCAGCCTGTCTCACCTAGACATGTTATGACTTTCAAGCCATATTCGGTCTTCCCGCTTCAGCCATATATAGAAGCTGGCTTTTTCGACCGCCTCCTGTCTTATATCTAAGTTTTGCCTAATATTTTTTTCATGATATTTTACCTCACAAATTTTTGATACAAAGTTTTGTTGCATGGGAACAACCTATAAAATTCTTCATTTTTCTTCTATCATTGAACCTAACATAAATATATTTTGCTTTTAAAAAGAAAAAAAGTTATTTAATTCTAAACTTGATTGGTGGCCTTACTTACTCTCCTACAATGTTCCTACAAATTTTGATGTAAATTTTTTCCTACCCGTTCAAATCTTAATTCTTTTATGCCAGAATAAAGAACAGAATTAGCGACACGCTTTGAAAGATGGTGCGTGTGAGTAAATTGTCTCATCTAGTTTGCAATGATAGTCACACTATATTAAGCAAAGTGTGGGCATATCTGCCGATAAATTCCACAAATGTGAGACGTGTATGGTGTCAAGGACCACAAAAAGTGTTTCTCAACATCTAAATGTATAATGGACTTTTCTATCATCATCATTTGAAATTGGTTAGGTTGGAAATAGTGAAAGTTGATCACGTTTGATGCTTATCATTTACTCTAGTTACTTAAATAAAGCCTTTTGCTTTCACATTTGTAGTTGCATTTACTTTAAATGACATTGAAAATCTTAATTTTCAAATTTATGTCATGCTCCATATATGAGTTCGCATTTGATGAGGTCAAATCTAACCATAGAAAAGGTGACATTACCAGAAATGTTGATAAAGCAAAATGGATTTCATTTTTTAAATCAGCACCCCAGAATTAATAATAGGAAACATATCTCCAACATCAGACAACAAAACTCCTGTTCCCCTGTGTTGTATATAGTATATATCCACATTTTATAAGTATATATATATATATATATATATATATATTTATATATATGTATGTATGTATCGATAGATAGATAGATAGATAGATAGATATAGATAGAGATAGATAGAGATAGATAGAGAGAGAGAGAGAGAGTGAGAGAGAGAGAGAGAGAGAGTCATAAATATATGAATATACACAACAATAAACACGTAATTGATGCAGTATTTATTGAATATAAGGCTAAGTATGTGTAAGTAAAAGTATACCATTTTGTATTTTTTTGCTTTGCAAGTATTTCATATATCTTGTAAGTATTTCATATACATTAAGCTACCAATTATAAAGAAAATACACAAATATATTTTCAAGCACATTATAATTAGCATAATAGCTCAGTTGCAAATGCAGAACATTGACCCGGCTTTGCTAAAATATTTTCCTATTGTTAAAGAATTATGTATTGGATGATATATGGAAAAAAATAATTGCATGAGTAGATATATAAGTACATGGTGATACAACGATCAATGTTAGCTCTATGAACACAAAAAACATATTACAAATCCATACATATATATTTGAGAATGTTTTTAAACGAGAGTATTGCTAAGTTTACATGATACATTGCTGCAGTCTCAGGATTTTAACCGACATTTATCGATAGTGAAGCTGTATTTTTGAGTAATTACAATGTGTATTTCATTGGGATTATATAATCTGATACTATGGTTTCAAATATTTGTATAAGACCAGCAATATTAAAAAGACCGTGAAATTCGATTATATCAGCTAGTCGTGTAGTCGATGCGCAATTGTTACTGTTATCAACCCAGAAATGTTTGAGAGGCAAAGTTGACTTTGGCGGAATTTCAAAACAGAAGATAAATTTAAATGATTTAATAATATGATTCAAAATTTTAGTTCAAGGCCAGTAACAATAGAGGGAAGCAAAATGGAATTACATCTGCCTCAGTATTTAAGTGACACTTGAAGAACAAATCCGACGCAGTCAGTGTTTGAACTCAGAATGTAAAGAGCCAGAAGAAATCCTGCTAAGCACTTTTGTCCGACACGCTAGCGATACTGCAAACTTGTTTCTTTAAGCGATCTAATAATATATCTAAACTTAATTGAGTTAATTGCAATGGAATTAAAGTCGTATTTTGTAGATGAGTCTAGACATAAACAAGTCAATAGCAAATGTGTTATTCTTGCGTCAGTGTCTTCCAAAGATTATTTATACATGCACTTAATATTACGTAGACATGCGCAGATCTAAATCAAATAAGTCATATTGATTAACTACTTCAGATGTCTTGTGGGCAGTATAAATGTACTCTATAATGAGTGATAACTGTTAGTGTGTTGCGTTTTTTTATACTTTTCGTCAAGAGTGTTTTATTTTCTCCAAATATATATTCATTTTATCTTACATTTTATACAGTAGAAAAAAGAATTCTTGCTAGCACAGAAATAGGTGATTGCTTTGATTAGGTTAGTAAAGTAAGTAGAATAAGTGGAGAAATGGGAACATGAAATGATAATTTAATGAAGGGAAGATAAGCTGGGAAGCTATTTTGACTTGTAAGAATTAATATAAAAATTATTTGATTAGAAGGGAAAGAAAAAAATATCGTCGTAATTTGTAAAGAAATTAATGAAAAGGGAAACGCAAACAAAATAGAAATATGGCAATATAAAGTTTAGTTTATATCATAATGAAGATCATGCAATGAACGAATAAGAGTGTATAGAGGATAAAAAACAACAGGATATTATGATGTGTGTCGAATAAGAATATTGTGATGATACCAAGAGAATACAGATAAATAAGAAAAACGAATTCGGAGAATAGTGAATATTAAACAAAAGAAATTTATCATGAAAATGAAGCAGGCAATAATGTAGTATATTAGTTAATGCAAAATGTAAGTGAATGAAAAAGAAATAAAACATGTCCGCCAAAGACGGTCTACTATATGGCATATAAATTTGGTTGAATTAGCAACTATAGATCCCTAAAGTAACATAAAAAGATTGCAGAATCATGAGTGGAACGCTTTTGGTTATATGTTTGCGCGATCAGTGTAGATTGTAAAGCAAGTAGCAATAATTACAAAAATGTGCCAAGTAGGGATAACTAAATATGAAAATGAACTGAACGTTTTATTTCACTAAAATATCAACTTATATCTACTTACAGGCGAATCAGGTAATACATGCGCCGTCTCACACATATTCGACATTTCCCGTATGGTAGATTATTGTCTTAAAAAATCTCTTTGTGAAGGAATTTCGTAGACACAATCTGTCAATCTTTTGCGTTTGTGTGTGCGTGTGTGTATTTATATGCGTATGTATGTCTATGCATGTGAGTGTGTGTCTTGTCGTTTGTTTTTACATCACAGCAACTTAGGCATTCGGCAAAGGAGATCGGTAGTACATGTGTCAATCATCAAATAAATACCAGGTTCGATCTGTGCTACACATTTCAAAGTAGTCCACGATGATGGGGGCTGCTCAATTACTAAATCAGGTAAAAAATAAAAGATGAATATCGTACCGTCACGCAAAAGAAAAGAAAACTGCATAGTTATAATCTTATCAGAAATACAATACCAGCTTAATTTCAGCATACTAAATTGTAATCGTAAGGCGGCGAGCTTGCAGAAACATTAGCAGGCCAGGAGAAATGCTCAGCGGTATTTCGTCTGTCTTTACGCTCTGAGTTGGAATTCCGCCGAGGTTGACTTTGCCTTTCATCCTTTCCGGGTTGATAAATTAAGTACCAGTTGCGCACTGGGCTCGATATAATCGACAGTCATCCTCCCCCAAAATTTCGGGCCTTATGCCTAGAATAGAAATGATTACATTGTAATCGGATAATATCATTCTAAATGTATTTTACGAAAATATTGCTGATGTTATGAGACTATCGAATACAACAGCAACAGTCACAAAAACATGAGCAAGGTAACAACAATTCCAAGCAAAGAATCAAAAGCAACAAGAGCAACAAGAGCTAGAATCCCACCGAAAACTATGGCCGTCAAAAGAAGCAAAAGAATATAATTAATTGTGATACATATATATGGATCAAAACAAACTGACTTGTTTATGAAGTTATGTATATAATACTAAAATAGCATCATGTATAGAAAAATATTGAAGAATGTAAGATTACATAATATAGACAAAAAATGTATATATACATATATTATGAAATAAAAAATCAGTGAAGAACACAAATCAGGGATATGATACAAGATGAGAGTAAAAGAAATTACAAAAGACATTTAAATCAAATCATGACATACATAAAGGATATCGAAATACGAAAGCTGAATCAGAACTGTACAAATGATACATGAACGTAATCGAATACAAAGAAGATCTAAGGGGTCTGTGGCGTCTAAGCAATAAGACATTAATCTTACGAATGAAATAGTTAAATAATTAAAATCAATATATCATCGTATGGACCAACGGAATACGAAGCAGATACAAACTTACATGCATATTGATTAAACTGCAAAGGCAAAAAAAAAAAAAAGGTAAAATCGGTCCATTACAGACATACTGGAAACAGACGCATGCATCAATACTGCAAGCATATATCAACTAAATACCGCAACAGCAATATTTTTTAGAATCGAAAGTCAGTATCGTTTTAAAATTTCTTTTACAGAAATATATATGAAAAAAAGAGTAAAAACTCTGTAATGTCAATGTACGAATATAAATATTAACAGAATATACACTATATCTCAATTTTTAATAAGTTCAACAATGAAAACAGTGGAATTACTATAAAGAATCAACAAATAAATAATATAGGAACAAGAAAAGACCTTCGAAAGTCTGAAAGTTACGGATATATTTAGTTGTGAGTGAACTATAACATGGTCCATTTTCTAGAATTTGGTAAAGATAAAATGGGAGCCTATGCTGCTCCAAGAACTTGAGAAGTATACGTTTTTCATTTACTAATACGTTTAGGAGTGGCCGATTAGGGAAACTCGTTTGTGGCAAGCATACAATGGAGAAAATGATTTCAAGTGAATTATATAGAAGACAGGATGAAAAGTCAATCGCGATCGAATCAGATTTACAGCCCTCCATTGATTAGTAGACCAAGGGAACTTTGGAGGATAGGCACATGCAATGTGATAGAGGAAGTCCAATTTGCAATTAAAAGTTTTGAAAAGTGTAACAAGAGAACAGAATCTAAAATGTACACTGTCAAATATATAGCAGCAGAAAACGTTCACAAAATTATCTGAATAGATAATACTAAGGATTTCGAGATAACCTAAGCAAAAATTTACCCTATTAATCACGTGATATAGCCGGTGATCTCCGCGAAAATAATGAGGAATAAAGATGAGCAAAATACTAGTACAAGAACGAAAATTAGAACAAACCTTGCCAGAGATAAAATAAACAGAAGCCAACAAAATGATATCTACCTTTGGCACAATACATTCATTTTGGAAGACGATACTTGGCTGGTGTATGTGTTATCGTTATATTTCTATATTGGTTACAAAAGCCATCAGTCTGTCTTTCTCTGTCTGTCTGTCTGTCTGTCTGTATATCTCTCTCTCTCTCTCGCTATCTCTCTTTCTCTTTATCTTGCTCTCCCTATCTATCTTTAATTTACTTTTTTTATATTATGAATATCCTCCTGAATATATGAATCGCTAGAAATAGCAGCAAAATGCACCTATGACCATACAACAGCAAATACAGTGTATGAATGAATTGTCGAGATGTTCAGAGCTGAAATGTTCTTGATAATAGAACACTCGATCATGGTTGATCTGAATGTAAACGACAACGATATATTTCTCTCTCACTATCTCTTCCTTCGCATCTACCTATATATGCATGAATGAATGTATGTATGTATGTATCTATCTATCTATCTATCTATCTATCTATCTATCTATTTTTCTATTTATCAATATACATACATATAACACACACGCACACACATATATATCACCATATATATAT
>NC_068983.1:50324940-50328557 GCF_001194135.2 Octopus bimaculoides
ATATATATGTATGTATGTATATATATTTGTATGTATGTATATATATATATATATATAATATTTGTAAACAAACCCGAAAAGCTTTGTAAGTTACGGAAAGCTACTCATGATATAATAATATCTATATAATAATATATTATAATAATATTTTATACTCCTTTCGGCCTTGTTTACAAATATTATATGAAGCATTAGACAATTTAAGTATATATTAACTAAATTTGGCCGAAATTGATGGGTGAGGGGTAGCCAAATTCGGATACACAATGAGCCATTTTAACATTGATTTGTCGATTCGATTCTTGCTGGGCTTAGTTCATCATTTTTCAGTCATTTGTTTGTTTTTAAAAACATTGTCGCTCTAAATCGGAGAATAAAATATTATTATATAGTTATTTACATATATATATATATAGGCATAGCTACTCGAGTGGAATGGATTTTATATTTTTTCTACACTTTTATATGTGTATGTGCGTGTTTATATATGGGTAAGGTAGGTGCTTATCAAAATATATTATCGACGGTGAGATGACTTGTAATGTATGAATTTGTTATATTAATAGGACCTCTATTTTTTCGTGTTTACCACCGTCATCAGTTCGAGAGGGAAGGAGAGATTGGTTAAGTGAATGAGTAAGTGATTGAGTCAGTCAGTCTGTTAGTGCATGAGTGAGTGCGTGAATGACAAAGCTGTATTGAATTGCTTATGCATATGCATGAGTAGTTATGTAAATTACTTGTTTCTTACACGTAAAGCTGTTATAATAAATTCACTTGATAACTTGATAAATATGTATAAAATCTTTACAAGGCGATATGATTCAATGGCACATATCCTAACTAAATTGGTACTTCTTCTTAATTAAACTCAAGCAATATATGCACAGTTTATCTTGCTCCTATACTTATGAATTGGTTCAATATAATAGGCGTTGGGAAAGCACAGAAATAGCTTACTCAGTAATTTATACACTGACGCACTCAATCAAACATACACACACTGACACATACATATATACATATACATACACACGCACGCACACACACACACACACACACACACACACACACACACATATATATATATATATATATATATATATATATATATGTAATAATGGATGGCTGTCAGTATGTATAATTAATTTCACATATATATGCATATGCAAATCGGATTAAAAAATACAGCCGTTAAATATAGATAAATGAACTTAACAGGGCTTAATTAATATAATTTTAAATATGGATAATTTTCAAAACTAACAACGTTTAGAAAAGAGAAAATATTTCATCCTATATCGAAAGATATAATGGTTATACAAAATTTGGAAAGACTCAACAATTCTTCAAGTGGAGACTATATTTCAAATTATTTACGAAAATCAAATTAGCCTCAGGAATAGAAATGCCTTTTGATATAAAAAAAACAAAACATTTATATACGATATTCCTCCTTTACTCTTTTCTCTGTACATCCATCCATCCATCCATATGTATGTGTGTGGTTACGTGTGTATCGTATTTATACATCTATATATTTGTGTATATGATCATACTCAATCGAATATATGTATACATGTGTATATATTTGTTTGTACGTCTGTACGTATGCATATATATATATACCGTTTATGTGTGTGCACGTGCATATGTGTACCTCCCCATATATAACCATATACATACACCGAATGTTAATTCGATTTGAGTCAGCTATATGTATACAATATATACAGTTATATACAATATATACTATGAAAGTTGAAAGACATTTACTCAGGTCTATGGGCAAATCTAAAATTTCCGTTTTAAAATTTGTCAAATTCATTAACTGCAAAACTTTTCTTTTTTGTTCTTTTGTTTTTTATAATTTCTAATTCTTAAATTCTTTCTCTCTTTCGTCTCTGTATTATCTTACAATCTTTGTTGTTGTTGTTGTTGATGTTGTTGTTGTTGTTGTTGTTGTTGTTGTTGTTGTTGTTGTTGTTGTTGTTGTTCTTCTTCTTCTTCTTCTTCTTCTTCTTCTTCTTCTTCTTCTTCTTCTTCTTCTTCTTCTTCTTCTTCTTCTTCTTCTTCTTCTTCATTTCCATTCACGTTCCTCACTTCGAAACTATTTCTAAGCTTAGATTTGTTTCTAATTTCTTTCATTGTTTTTCGTTTAAATTTTTGTCTTTCACATGTTTTAGTCACTGGCGTGCGGCCCTGCTACGCACGCAAATTAATTTGATCACAATACCTATTTTGTTAAGCCTAGTATTTATTCTATGTCTTACATATCCGCTATCTGTCAGGTGGGGGAGGGAGGCGGAAACAAACCCCGATTAGTTGTCAAGCAGTAGTGGGAGGCAAACACAAATACACGCATATATAGATACACACATATATAGATACACACATATATAGATACACACATATATAGATACACACACATATGCGTGTATGTGTGTCTTTGTGTCTGTGTTAGTCCCTCCACCACCATCACCACTTGAAAACCAGCGTTTTATTAATGTCTCTATACTTTGCCACCTTAGCAAAAGGGCCTGTTAGGATACATGCGAGACCTAAGAATAAAATGTACTGGTGTCGATCCATTTAACTAAAACTCTTCAAGGCGGTGCCACAGCGTGGTCACAGGCTAATGTCCGAAACAAGTAAAAGAGTAAAATAGATTATTACAAATGTATGAATGCATGCTTGTTTGTACGTGTGTGAGTGCGTGTGTAATTGTGTGTGTGGTTGTAAGTACGTATATGGATATATATGATTGCTTGGACATTTGTGTATGTGGGTGTCGATATACTTAAATCAAAACCGTATATATTATTTCCTGGACATGTGCTTCGATTAACGGAGCGAGAGACAAACTTCCATCGTGATGGAGTGGGCACCGGAATGCAGAAAAATACTGAGTGTTGGGAAGTCTGCAATCCGTGCGTTTGGAGAAAGGTCGTTGTCCATTGTGCTGACAGAAATGGAGGATCTAAGACTTAACAGATATCCTGTATGACAGATACATTTTCCTATTTAATTCCAAATATTCCCCTTGCTTCATTTCCTTTTATTCAATTTTGATTATTCTAGTTTTTTTAGAATACTCTTCCGTATTATCTTTTGAGCAATTATGAATGTCCATTGTAATTTGTGTAATTAAGGTGATATGCTTGTAAAAATATCTTCATTTCTCTCGACACATTTACAAGACTGACACAGATGCTTCCATTTTATTAAAGATTTGACGTGAGAAAATGAATGGTTATAAGCAAATATATCAAGGGTATAAACATGCAAAAACAAACAAAAAGAAAATAATACACACAAACGCCTAGAAAAAGTGTGTAACTGCCAAAATTACGGAACCAACAAGAATACGAAATATAGTGATAAAGTTATACATTTGTAATTATTAATATTAATTTGTGAAATATAAAATGAAACAAGAAATATGTATATCGTAAACGCAAAAATTCGAACTTATTCACTCTCGCACACCTATATCCACACACAAATATGTGTATGTTCTACATACACACACACACACACACACACACGCACACACACACACACACACACACACACACACATACACACATACACACACGCACACACACACGCACACA
>NC_068983.1:50329554-50334776 GCF_001194135.2 Octopus bimaculoides
ACCACCACCATCATCGTCATCATCATCATCATCGTCATCATCATCATCATCATCATCATCATCATAATCATCATCATCAGTGGTTTCGCCGAAAGAGGCAGTGTGGCGTTTCCGTCTGAAACCTTTGAAATCATGCACCTTCTTCTTCTTCTTCTTCTTCTTCTTCTATTATTATTATTATTATTATTATTATTATTATTATTATTATTATTATTATTCAGGTCACTTACGGCGTAGTGGTTAAGATCGCGGGCTACTAACACCAAGACTCCAAGTTTGATTCCAGGCAGTGACCTGAATAATAATAATAATAATAATAATGCACTTTCTTATTTAGCCAAGCTTTCATCAATTGTTTCAAACTTTATTTAGTAATCCAGGTGTGTTTACGGAAAGGTGGTAGAAAGTGGCAATGCTAGTGGGGCTGAATGGGTCTATTCTGGAGATGACTCTTCCTATTCGGTGGAGCTTCCCTGCGCTTAAACTTCTTTAATGTTCGAGTCGCCAATCCTGCAGCACTTACATTTACTGTCTGAGTGAATTTTGCCGAAATTAGCCTTGGAACTTTGCCTATTTTACTACAATGGCACCTCCCGGAGGGGTTACAATTATCGTTTCTGTTTCTTTATTTATCTTCCCTTTCTCCAATCAGAACCAGAGTACTTTGCTTCCAATATTCATGACTTTTTGCAAGGACCGTGTAATCTCATGTCTTTTCATTTATTTGTTCTCTTGTTTGTCCTTTCTCCTTTAAATTCTCCAATTGTTCGGTCACTTTCTGGATATCTGTTTTCATTCTACACAATATTATTTTTCAAACCCAATATCTCATTACTAACGGTGTTTCCTACGTTTCGGAATCCTCTGCCACCTTCCTTTCTAGACAGAAATAAATTGTCGGTAATACTTCCACAGTGTATTGTGATGTACATTGTGAATAGCTTTCTAGTTGCTCTATCCAAGTTGTGTTGCTCATATTTTTTCCATTTCGGGAAGGAAGTCGTGTATCTAAATACTGGCATACACCGTGTATTTATGTCTTTAATGATATTCCCGCTATTTTATTTCATTTCGGGTACCTTCCTTATTCTCCTCTTGTTCTTCTTATTATTTTATTATTCACTGCGAACAAACATAAACGCTTATATACACCTCGCTTGAAATGAAAATGTATTTCACAAGTGGAAAATGTTTCCCGTTTTCAACACGTTCGTGCATAAAAACATTTACCTACATTTTGTGGTGGAACTCTCATCACAAAATTTGATAAAAGAAAATTGAAAGACTGTATTTATTTTAGGAGAAAATATATTTGATTTTCATATCACCTACAAAACAAGTTACGTGTATTCTCTGCCATACCTCTCAAAAACAGAAGTGAAAATGGACAAACTGATGCATTCATTAAAAATGATGCTTGGAAGTATTACTTTAATTGCAAAACAATATATTGATAATAAATATATCCTACAAATTGTGTACACCTAAACACAGCAATATCTGGATGTAAGCAGGTATCGCTACGATATAAAGAAAGATAGCTCCAAAATTGTTATTTAGTAGCATTAAGAAGGTAGATCACATCAATATATACACAGGATAATATTAAGCTACTAATATTTCTTCGTAACAGCAACACTTATGACTAAAAATTCGATGCAAGTAAAATGAATCCCTGCTTTGAAATATCAAATTGAACTAGAAGAATATATCATTCTGAAATTGTAACTTAGACCACAAAATTTAATATTTGTTTCGTAAGAAATCTGCAAATCAGGTATTTTGTTTTAACAAAGGAGTTGTTTTGCGCTCTGTCTTTTCCTGTGTTTGTGTTTGCGATAGACTGCTGTTGTCGATTGACTTAGCTCTGAACGGGCGAGGTTAAATCCTTTTACGTGGAAGTATCCGTAAATCGAATATGCTCCCTTCAAATTTATTATTCAGTTCCATTGTAGTCCTTGTTGCTGCTGCTTGTTGTTGATGCTTTCATGAATGTTACTGAAAAATTGGGTAATATGCCTTACTGTATATTGTTGCCTCTTTCCATTTGTAATTTGAGCACCTAACGAATAGAAACCTATTCGTCATTTTCGGGTAATAATAATACAAAAAAAAAAATGCCGCTGTCATTTACTCTTTTCTAGTGTTTGGTAAAACTTAATATTGTTATATATGTAAGAAATCCTCATCGTGATCATCATCAACATTGTTATCATCATATGAGAAACCCATCTTTGAGGATTTGGCATCGAAAGAAGGCGTATTCTTATTTTTTCATTTATGTTGAAGCTTTTCAATATCCAATTGACATTCGGCTTCTGTCTTTTATTTCTGAATAGTCATTGACACGGCGATGATTAGATGAAGGTTTTCTCACTTCCTGGTGAGAACTGGCGTTTCATGGACACCTTTCTTGGTTTTATTTTAACCATTTTATGTGTCCTGTCTTCTATACTCTTGACATTTAGATTTTTTTTTTTAGTTTGATTGATTTCATAATTTAGTTTCTTTTTCCTTTTCTTGGTATTAAGTAGAAGTATAAATAATTTTTTTCTTTGCGTAGCTTATTGTCACATTTTATATAGAATGAAACTACTTTTCAGTATCCGTTCTTGAATAAAGTGATCAAAAACATCTTCACATTCGTGTGCCCTGCCGAAAGGATTGTCATTCTACAAAAAATCAGACACATCGTTCTTAAAACTTTAGTCATTCTAGCACTTCATATACGAAGGAAAAGTGCGTTTTACTCAATATGAATTGAATCCACAGCCGCAAAAATAAAACCAATAAAAAATTTCAAAATATATAGTGTTAATTGATGTAAGTTATGCATAAACGTACCGTGTTCGTGCAGTCTTCAGGTATGAATTTGTTGAACACTACATGCATAATCTTTAATCACATTCTTGATGAATGTCTTATTAAATTTGATTCTCGGGGACCACAAGTTTTATAAAATAGAGAACTTATTTTAAAGGTTCACCTATTTATCACTGCAGTGATTTTGGATTATACTTCTTCTGACTTAAAACATAATTTTTTGGCATTGTTGATTAATATGTTTTTGATAGCCGTTAGCCACAGATCCGATCGGCCTGGATCATGAAGTTATTATGAATCCTTTGAAACAACTTTGAGCAGGTTATTTTAATCTAAGAGTTTTCTTTTATCACTACGATCTTTCTAATATTAATTTTATTGTACCTGGGCTAATTTCTTGGCTGATATTTTTCGTGGAATATCCCTGAGTTTAGTATCATGATTATAGCATTCAACAATTGTGATTTCTGCATCGAACATATTCACGTTGATGGATATACGTAAGGCCTTACTTTATTTCACTTAATTGTAACTAATATTAGCTGGGTTAGAGATATATTGCTAATTTAATTTAAAGATACTACTATCTTTCATAGCCTACACAATTATTACAGTTTGGAGAAGTTCACTTGTATTAAATCGCTATTTGAGTTCATCTATATTTTATATTTGTATTTCAGTAGTATTGATTGAGAGATGTATTATATTTTGGTAGATTGATTGTAATGCTGTTTGCCTGACTTTGAATGTTTAAGGAGGTATGCGTTTTTCGATGTATGTAGTGTGTTTACTCCGTACTTCAGAATATTGATGTCTGCATCAATATTCTGTAACAGTACATAAGCAATACACTGTAAGAGTGCATATGTTATTTTTTTTTGTTTCATTTACTTTCGTTTGTTCTACATTCCTGCTTCCTGTTCTGAATGATGATAGCTTGTCATTTGCATATTTTTCTGATTCCTGATTTTCTATTGTTTGTCTTTTTGTGAGCAATCTCTTACAATTATATTATTTTTATACTTAATAATTCCTTGGTTTCAAATATGTATGTTCTTGTAATTTGCACGCATGTGACGATCCTAAGTGAGATTCTGAATCATGCTCAATACATTAGCAAAGATCTTAAGTTACGGCAGTTATGAATCTGATTAAAGTTTGTCGATGTAACATATTCTTCAGGAGTAAGGAGTTACACCCTTTAGAGATATTTCTCGTTTCACGCTTTAATTTTACAAACCGCATAAATCTAGCGTTACTTTTCGATTGTTACTTCTACTAGACACTGGTATAACCATTTTTGGCAATGCATCATAACTTGAGGGAACATCTTTGCTACTTTGTATGCATTTATTACAATGAAAACAATGTTTTTTTCTTGATTACAATATGAATAATAAAGGCTTGATGGTAATCTTTGTACTACGTCTTTGCGAACTACACACACGAAGCGTTAAACTCTCACATCAATTTATAGAACGTTCATCTGTTTAGAAAACTTATTATTACGCGAGTTACGAGAGTTACAAATACATGATGTATTTCAGGTAATGTAATAAGCAATGCATTTAACAAAATGAGTTAATGAAATTAAATACATATACATTTTTATTCGACTTATCCTCTTTGTCTACAATACATCGGATCTTTGTCATTTCTAATGATTTCCAAATGTTCACTGGTAAACTAGTCTACATTTAATTTACATTTCACCCATGGATAAAATATGTATTACTTAGAAAACGAATATACACTGTGGTACAGCCAAAAGGATTTTCTTTTCAAATAAGTCTATTTTCTTACTAATGTAAAATTTAAAATGCACTATAGTGTCCGGATAAAAAATGACGACATTAAGAAACTACTAAAAAGACTAGGTAAATGAGAGCGAAAAGAATAAAAATTCTAACTCTTATAACGTAGAACATACCGAGTATCTCGGTGCAGAAAATCGAAAAAATAACATTTTAAGTGACTGTTTTTTTAATAAGTTCCGTACGTCACAGAAAATACCTTTGGCAAAAACAACGATAGCTTTTGATTAACAACGAAAGTTTTCAATAGTTGTGTAAATTGAAATGCGCGTCTACATTGAAAGTCCCACTGCGTGGCACCTTGGGCAAGTGTCTTTTACTACAGGCTCGAGCCGACCAAAGCCTTCTGAGTGGATTTGGTGGACAGAAACTGAAAGAAGCTTGTCGTATATATGTATCACTCTCTTTATTATCCTCTCTTTCTCTCCCCCCTCCCATACCCACCTTCCCCCTCTATTACATCCACCTTCCCTTTCCGCCTTCATCGTCAACCCCTCCTCATAAGCTCATCCCACCCCACCCCAACACACTCCTACTACACCTTCCCACTCCACCCCATCCAATTCTTTACACCCCCCATACCCT
>NC_068983.1:50335028-50335938 GCF_001194135.2 Octopus bimaculoides
GTCCTCGTCTGTTGTTTTTTCGTACATTCTCCCACATATAATACACGCTCACGTGGTCGCACCAGCTAATCCTGTCTCCATTCATCAAACACGAACTTCTGGATTCTACCTTCTTTCCTTCTGGATTTACTCTTTCTGGACTGTTTTATTCTGAAATTTACATCCTCCGGCTGCACCTCTCCTACCCACGGATTACACTGGACCCATCTTCTGATTGGAAATCGCCTCAATATACCACGACGTCTAAAAAACTTTTGAACTTTTGAACTTTTCCACTTATGTAAACCTCCTTTATTAACTTTATCATCTTTATGTTTTCCTTTACTTTCCTTCACCTAACGTCTCTTCGTACTCTGGATCTTCCTAATCTGTTTTCTCTAATCTGCACCTATTACTTTGTATTCTTTTCCCCCCATTTCTTTTCTGCTCTCGTTTCTTCCCTCCCTGTCACCCCATTTTCTCCCTATTGTCCCATCTTCCTCTTTTCTTTTTGCTTTGTTTTTTCTCCCACCTCGCATATATTTTCTTCTCACAACGTCTTTTTCGTTTTTTCACCTCATGCCTTTATTTATTTTCCCCCACACACCTGTAAACAAATTTTTCTCCCACGTCCAATTTTCTCATCACGCTTGTTTTTTTTCCACCACACATTTCGTAATTCTCCTTCCCACGTCTAATTTTCTTTTCTCTCTCGTTCCATCATGCCTGACTACAAATCTTTCCAACTCACTCTCCACAACCGCCTAAGACTATACCTCCGCACACTTCCCTCTCAAAACTTTCAACCTACTATACGACTCTCCTTACTCATATTCAAGAAGACTCGTTTCTCTAGTCATATTACGTTTCTCAGTCGCTGCTTACATCACCGCCTCATCCCTAAGGGTTTCCACCTCCATTTCCACCCCAC
>NC_068983.1:50337294-50338188 GCF_001194135.2 Octopus bimaculoides
CCCCACCGAGCTTATCTCAAAAGACCTAGACCGTGTCCTCGCCTCCCTATTGGCTTCTCTCCCTTCCCACATTCATGACACTAACCACGCGCTTCGTCTATTCGACTCTTTCTCTTTTCCTCCCGGCCCTTCCAGCTTCCCTTCACTCTAGACATTCAGAGCCTCTATACAGTGATCCCCCATGACGAGAGGCTGCACGCCCTTAAGTATTTCCTAGACCAACGCCCCAATCCACAACCCGACACCTCCACACTCATTCGTCTGGCCGAACTTATCCTATCTCTTAACTGCTTCTCGTTCGCGGGGGATATCTACCAGCAGGTCTCGGGAGTGACCATGGGGACGAGAAAGGGCCCCAACAATGCTTCGTTGGTTATGTTGAGGCCCAAATATTCACCAGTTTCACTGGTCCTACTCCCGAACTATACGGTCGTTATATCGACGACTGTATAGGTGCAACCTCACTCTCCCGCGAACATCTTGACTCGTTCCTCTCTTTCGTTCAATCCTTCCATCCTGCCCTCCACTTGTCCTGTACTATCTCTGACACCCCTGTTCCCTTTCTTGACATTTCGGTCAGCATCCTTCACTCCGCCCTTAGCACCTCCATCCATTACAAACAGACTCACACTCCTATCTCAACTTCTCCTCCTCCCACCCTAAACACACAAGATTTTCCATCCCCTATTCCCAATTCCTCCGTCGACGCAGACTTTGTAGTGACAGCCATGACTTTGAGACTCAGTCTCAACTCATTGCTCGCCACTTTAGCCTGCGTGGATATCCACCCACCACCATCCACACCACACTTGCCAGAGCACGTTCTGTGGACCGTGCATCTGCTCTCTCCCCCCGAAACCGCCCTGCCGTTTCCGACCCCTCCACCTCCCACAT
>NC_068983.1:50338575-50339336 GCF_001194135.2 Octopus bimaculoides
ATGACACCCCGGTGTCACGCCATTTCCGTTCTGCCGGTCACTCCTTGCAGCAACACCTGTCCGTCTTTGGATTGTCCGTGCACAGAGGCCATCCGGATCGCGGTTGCGCCGTGAACAGGGATTAATCTTCTCTCTTCGCTCCTTTGCGCCACATGGGCTCAACTCCCCTCCCCTCTTCATCTAACCCCCTCCTCCTGCCTCTCTCCCCACCACCCTTCCTACCACCCATCTCTCCCCTCTCCTCTCCCACCTCCCCTCCTGCTCCGACTCCTACTTCTCTGTACGTCTCTTCCCCTCTCTTCACTCCTACCTCTCTTCATTCCTACTTCTCTTCACTCCTACGTCTCTTCACTCCTACTTCCCTTCATTCCTACTTGTCTTCATTCCTACTTCTCTTCACCCCTACTCTTTCTCTCATCTCTCTTAATCTCTCTCACTCTCTTCTCTCTTACTCTCGCCTCTCTGACTCTTACTCTCTTACTCTCTCACCCTTACTCTCTTACTCTGTCTCACTCTCTTCTCTCTTCCTCTCTCTCTCACTCTCTTCTCTCTTACTCTCTCTCTCACTCTATTCTCTCTTGCCCACTCTCTCACTCTCATTTTCTTCTCTCACTCTCTTTCTCTTCCTCTCTTTCTGCCTCCTCCCATACCCACCTTCCCCCTTCATTGTCAACCCCCCTCATAAGCACATCCCACCCCACCCCAACGCACTCCTACTCTAACTTCCCACTCCACCCCATCCAATTCCTTACACACCCCAC
>NC_068983.1:50339823-50343471 GCF_001194135.2 Octopus bimaculoides
TATATATATATATATATATATATATATATATATGTCTGTGTTTCTGTGTTTGTGTGTCTGTGTTTGTCCCCACAACATCGCTTGACAACCGATGCTGTTGTGTTTATGTCCTCGTAACTTATCGATTCGGCAAAATAGACCGATGGAATAAGTACTAGGCTTACAAAGAATACGTCCTGGGGTCGATTTGCCTGACTAAAGGCGGTACTCCAGCATGGCCGCAGTCAATTGACTGAAACAAGTAAAAGAGTAAACGAGTAAAAGAGTAAAATTTTAAATAAAATTTCTGTCGAATTTTGGTAAAAGGCCAACATTTTGAAAAGAGAGGAAAGTCGATTGCATCGATCCCGGAACATAACTAGTAATCACCAATGAGTTCGAAAGTGCAAAAGGCAAAGTTGTCCGTAGAGGGCATTGAGTTCAGAAACTAAAGAGCCGGAAGAAATGCTGTTGGGCATGTGATCCGATGCTTTAACAAGTGATCAAATTTGAAGTATTATTATTATTATTTTGCCTAATAATGAAAATTATGTAATTCAGTAAGATTGTTATATATCGTGAATCTTCCCTATGTTACTATGCTTAGAGTAATATCCATAATATGGTTTTGGAATGAACATTTGCAGCTAAATCAGCCGTATTTTGCTATAATGAAATTTTTGCCTGCGTTATGATAAGACAAATACTGAAAATAACATTATATCAGCCAGCGTATAAGAAGTAGTGAATTACACTAGATACATACATTTAATTACGTTTCTCTGCATAATGAGGCAAAATGTTGTGAGAATATATTGTCATAAATAAGCAATACACGTCATGCACCGTTCCCAAATTTGTTTCTAGTTGAAATATAGTATAAAATCTGCAAAAAAATCATAACATTGGAGAAAGAATATAAAGAATATCACAACCGCCACCAATGACACTAGTTTAAATAAAAAATCATTTTAAATAACTAGCGTGTCTGAAAGAAAAACACGTTCAGCATACAAGTATTTTTGGAGAACCTCACATGAATAAAATTAGCATTTGCAGCAACTCTTATAACACAGATATCTTTTGAAAAAGAGCGTTTACTTCCAGGAAAGTATAACGTAACTATTTCTAGAAATCTTCCCTTGGAAGGATCGATTCATAATGCAACAATACGTATTGTTATAAATGTGCTGAAATTCTGAGGATGTATAAAAATATACCTCCATACAAAACCTGCTTCATGGTTAATGTCACGTTCTTGCACGATATTACATCATCCAAACTTAAAATATCCATTTTATATTGTTCTGTTTCCAACACCGTCCTGCTTATATTTATCGATAGTTTATAGGTATAATTATTGATCTTTTTTATTACTTAGACATAATCCTTTGATAAATAAGAACTTATCCAATATATGATATTTGTGCACAGAATATTTTATCTGCTTGTTTGAAAGACGACGTGGCAATGTTTGCTTTGTATGAAAGTATCGATAGAAATACAACCTACTAACAATATAGTCTGAAGCATTTATCATAACGAAAGAAAGAGACATACTTTCTCTCGTCTGAAGTTGGTAAGGATGTCTGAGGTTTAGCACAAATGTATTTTTTCACAAAAATGTAAAAAATAAATAAATAAATAAAAGCAAAGAAAAACTACCATTGCCAATCGTCAGTATTCTTGGCAATTCTTTTTACATCAATCGTACAGCCGGAGTGCAGAAAACTGTGACATATTATACATGCCACAGTTTATTGAGAGCGAATAAGCTGAGCAGATACGAATATATATAATCCGACTAAAGTGCTTAATCATAGGATGTGACATAACTTTTGCAGATAAGTTTCAACTAATCAGAGAAGAACATTTCAACCACTTACAATTAATGGCAATGTGAATTTATATGTTCATTATAATCCACTATCTTATATTATTATGAAAATTTTTGTAACACAGGCGATTATTAATTAACAAGATCAGTTATTAGCTTTTACTTGAAACTCTCAAAGTTTGCTTTTTTCGTGGTTCAGTGATTAATAAATGCGTTATTTCTGTGTATGTTTCTTGGTCTCAGTACGTCGCACAGCACCATTGGAAAGTGAGCTATATTATAGCTCTGGGTGCATTAATTCCTTACGAATAAATTTGGCTGAGGGAAAATATGTGAGGAATTGTTGTAAATATATATACGTGTACCTACGCACACACATACGCACACACGCGCACACGGACGTGCACACACACACACACACACACATTATATATGCATATGTTTGTGAATATGCTCGTGTGTTCTTGAGTTTCTGCTTGTTTTGGCGATTCTCCCAGACACTGTTAAATAACAGGTTTCCGTTTGCTTACATCACCGTAGTAATGTCATTCTGCAAAAGTAGCCGAGGAGATAATTATCAACATTTAAAAAATAAGGACCGATTCCCATTTTATTGAGTAAAACCTTCACTTCGAAATTCCAGCATGGGCGTACTCGTAGGATAGACATAAGTGTATATATAACGGAAAATCTGACGATTAACATAATAAAATCCAATAAGCTATTTGTAAAATGGATTAACTTAAACCTGTTAATAATTATAAACATTGCAGTCTTGTTTATACTTCATCTACTGTTGAAGTATTATATTGTTTAATATTCATCTTAATTACCACTTTATTGCTAACATGTTGCTGCTAGATCTGTCAGTGCATTTGTAATATATTTATTTGAGGTTCTACACAAGTGTACTTATATCTGAATTTATAAATTGAAGATCTCATTCAGCACACAAGGGATCATCACTTCCTGCAGATGATCTTTCATATATATATAATTCTATGAGACATTAAGGAGATTTACTAACGGTTGGATAGCTAAGAGTTTAATGAGATTCACAATCAAAAGAAAACTAATTTGTTCAGTACAGGAATAACAATGAGTGACTCATTTTAAAATGTTGGACTGGAAATATATGTATTGTCCCTGTTCACTTTGAACTTCAAACGTATGAGGATAATGATTGACAAAACTAAATTACACTTGCCAAGTTAGTAGTAATAATAAATGTTGAAGATGATATATTGGTTGTCAATCTTTTATCTGTACGAACACTAATCAGTCATTTTTATGAATGAGTTAAATCTAAGGATTATACTGTCATATATGAAATTTGAAATAGCGATTAAATATCTTGATAAGAACTCACACTTTCAATTATCTTTTTTTAATTTTTATTTTGTCGAAAGGTTCAGTCATGTACGCTGGATGATAGTGAATTCATGAAAGGTTTAATAAGCTTTCTTTACAAATGGATGAAATGTCTATTGGAGCGGTGGTAAATTTCCTAATTAAAGATTTGTTATCAATACGAATACGTGTCTTTTGTAATTTGAAAGGGCTTTTCATCGTTCTTAACGTAAGAGCGAATATAATGTTATGAAATTGAAGATGATAGTCTGAGGAAAAATTCATCTTTGTCTTAAGTTGCACTTTCGAGGTGGAATGGATTTGTAAGGAAAGCATATAATTATAAACAATTCGGCCTGCATTACTCTATGTATATATACAAGTGTGTGTGAGTGCGAGTGTGTGTACGCACCGCGCGTGTGTATGTATATATGTTTGCATATATACACACACACACACACACACACACACACACACACACA
>NC_068983.1:50343481-50347291 GCF_001194135.2 Octopus bimaculoides
TATATATATTAATGTTCAATAGAAACTTGTACGTTTAATTCTCAAATCTCGGCGATATTCCTCATAATATATTGTTGTAACAGTCGAATGCGCTTCTGTTTGATATTATATTCTATCATTTAGCAAAATGATTTTATTTCAAGAATTACATGTAGAGGACCACAATTAATTGTGCTTGTTTAACTTTTCATGTATTCTAGAAAGTGAAATTCGAAAAAGATGCTGAAAGTGTAAACGTATTTCTGACGCTGCTCCCACTGTTATAGAAAGCACATGTCATATGATATGAATTAGCCAACGTTTTAATGTCTCAACTCTCGTCTTATTTTGTCCTTTAATCTTCATACATCATTAAAAACAGAAGCCCAAATTATCATTTATAGTTTTTGCTATCATGCCTATATTGCTTACGATGATTACAGCGTACATTCGTTTTAGGAAGTTGTTTTTTGTGAGATAATAAGTGGACCGCCAAGATAGCAAGAAGATGGCTGTGTCAATGATATCAACAACTCCACACGGTTTTCAGAACATATAAGTAATTTGCCGTTGCTCTGCACGTTTAATACTAAAAATACAATATGGAAACTCAGTGATAGGAATAGAATGTATATTTAGCTTGTAAAATCTTCAAAATATGCTTGAAATGATAGAAGAGTTTAACTAGCACCTAGTTTAACTCATATTCGACATCGTACATTGAATCTCAATTAATACATCCTTAGGTTTGGAGTACATATATTTGTGGAGAAGCTAGCATGTCTAACTGTTTAATGCTGTCATATTAGGAACCTTTAAATGCGTTGATTATATTGCAGTTATCCGGATCAAATGAAGATTACCCTTCACTCACGATTTTATTAACTTATTGACTGCATATTCCAATGCTAAGCATATCTGTCCTCGAAATCAGAGTCTATAAAGTGTCTGCAAATAATTTCTTTATTCTCCTACCCATATCCTGCGTAATTTATGTAACGAAAGATTTTATCAGGTGAAGTATAAAAAAAGTAAGCATGCTGCAAGATATACCGTATAAAATTAGGTCCTTATTACTTGAATAAGGTGACACAGTTAAAGGGAGAGGATTGACACAGCTGGCTTAACTATGAAAACGGAACCGTATCTCTTATTAAACCACTAGAAAGTTGCCATTTTTAATGTTTTTACGATATCACGAAACGTTGCCAAACATTGTTATAATTTTCATCAACACATCTGTCTAGAACTAATTTCATCATTCAATATTTTAATATTTTTATTTCATTCTCTTTTAATTTCCTCTCGTCTGTTTTTACTGAAACCATATAAAAGCATATTTAGCATTTAGTATTCGACAATCATTTCGTATAATTCCTGCATAAAACTCATAAAATCTAACTATTATTTTTGCACAACTGACATTTTAATTGGTTAAGCTAAATAACATGATAATAAATCAAGATATGCAGAAGTAAGATGTTAAAGAATTAGGAAATGTAAACGTAAAATAAAATATAAAGTTACTATTTTAGTTTTCAGTATTATCAGTTTTACGAATATATTGGATGAATTCAGTAAAATTTCGGAAGAACAAACTAATAAATGTGAATAAAGTGATCAAATACACTTAGATAAAATCTAATCTAGCATAGTAGAGACAGTCAGTGAATTGTAAGAATATCTTCAAATGTGTAAGTATTTCTTTATAGAGTTCTGCTGTTTGACTGTTCATTGCCAAGACAACCAAGCTCCGTCTATGCATTCGTATATTTTCACACGCAACTTGTGAACTCTACTGTAATGACTATAACGTAATTTTTTTGCAGGAGAAAACATTTTCTCTGGGTATAATTCCAAGTGCATTGAGTGGCACCAAAACAACATTCGCTGATGCCTAAGACAAATATATAACGTCTGTTTTCCAACAAAGAAAGATCTGATGTCAGTTTATATCAAACACACCCGCGATAAAATAGTCATGTAAGACCACTTCAGTTAAAATTTAAGAAATGTCCACAACATCTGCCTACGACCGCAAAATATACTTCGAAACGTTATGTGTTACAGCCCTGAAACAGTTGAACAATACGGACACCTCTTTTATTATAAAGGAAAGGAATACTAATAAATAAACATACGCAATGGCCCAGTGGTTAGGGCAGCGGATTCGCGGTCCTAGGATCGCGGTTTCGATTCCCAGACCGGGCGTTGTGAGTGTTTATTGAGCGAAAACACCTAAAGCTCCACGAGGCTCCGGCAGGGGACGGTGGTGAACCCTGCTGTACTCTATCACCACAACTTTCTCTCACTCTTACTTCTTGTTTCTGCTGTGCCTGTAATTCAAAGGGTCAGCCTTGTCACACTGTGTCACGCTGAATATCCCCAAGAACTACGTTAAGAGTACACGTGTCTGTGGAGTGCTCAGCCACTTGCACGTTAATTTCTCGAGCATGCTGCTCCGTTGGTCGGATCAAGTGGAACCCTCGACGTCGTAAGCGACGGAGTGCCAACAACAACAACAAATATACAGTTAGATATTGATACAAAACTCACACGATGTAGTGAAAATATTCTTTTCTACGCTACGCTAGGCACAAGACCCGACACTTTTTGGGAAGGGAGCCAGTCGATCATATCAAGCCCATCACACAACTGGCACTTAATTCATCGGCCGCGAAAGGACGAAAGGCAAGTTCGACATCGGCGGAATTTGAACTCAGAAAGTGCTAACGTTTCTGCTATCTCGCCGCGTTTAACAAGTGAACATATTATGGGCACAGCAACTGTTGTTTCAAATGTGTAATATTCATATACACAAGAGAGGCCTCATGTTGGTGTGTGTAAGATTCCTAAGAAATAATTTATCAAAAGTTTTGTTTCCGCCTCAGAACATAGACTTATGGTTTATCTGATTCTTTTGTTATACTAACAATGATTTTACTTCTCTTTACTGTATCCAAACTTATGAAATTCTTTAGTGTACATGTTATGAAGAACTATTATTCGTATTTCTGAGAATAAAGAAGATAACATTTGAAAACGAGAATTCAAACCGAGATGGCATTTAGTCGTATGAACTTGTGCCTCAATACTATGGCGCTATATCATTCTTAAAGCAAGAATGTTAGTTACTTATAATGTACTGTTATATATCTTACTTTCCACTTTATAACTAGAGATTCTCAGAAAATATAATAGAAGTTTCATAATAGTAACATATTTATTCTCATTTCTCGCAACATTTTAAAAATCTTTCTTTTTCAAATACCTTGCTGTAGCTGATATAGATGCTGATGACAAAGAAACAACCATATCCTCTGCGTAAATAATTTTTTATGTTATTTCGCAGAATCTAACTAAATTTATATTTTATTTGAATTGTTAATATTTGTTTCAATAATTCCTGACGGTGGAGATATTAAGATATTAAGATAAAAGGTATTAACGTATGGGCTAAAAAGATATATGGTGGCGTTTGCATTAAATAAAAAAAATACTACAAATATAAACATGAAAACTTATATATATATGTGATCGTGTTTGTTGATATACATAGTCATGAGCTCATTAATAAATAATATAAATATATTTATGTGTGACTGTATAGATAAACATATGAACATACGCATTTTCTTACACATATGCATTCATAGGTGTGTACCTAACGATACTCACTAGCATGTCCATAAGACACGTATGCATACATATGTATGTATGTATGTATGTATGTATGTATATATGCACTCAGGTAAAGTGCATAGAAACAAATACAGTTGCATGCATATATATATATATATATATATATATATATATATATATATATATATA
>NC_068983.1:50347342-50354991 GCF_001194135.2 Octopus bimaculoides
GTGTGTGTGTGTGTGTGTGTGTGTGTGTGGGTGTGTGTGTGTGGAGAATGGAGCAACAAATACAAGAAAAAGCAATACTGTTGGACTAGTTAGCCGCTGATTTATTACGTGGAGGTTATGTAATGAGTCAGTGTGGAGGTTGAGGTTATGTAGTGAGTTATTGTGTATGTTATGCAATAGTCATTTACGTACGTTTCAATCAAGCAAGTGGTTTGGCAGATCTCATCAGAATGTTGAGGAGTATGTTCAGAGTTTGTGGTGTGCGAAATGTAGGAGAAGTGATTAGTGGGTGTATTAATGTATGTGGTGGTGTAATAGTAGCGATAGGTAAAGAAAGCCTTACGTTTTAGTTGGAGTTGTGTTGGTCTTCCTGTAAGGGGATGTAGGATGGGTGCTATTTAAGCTCATTGTTCCAGTTTTAGACAAATGCATCTCCACGTGATTTTATGATTGAGGGATGCGTCGTATATTTATAGCACCGGCGGTGTTAGTACAGGGAAGCAACCCTAAATTTAGGTGAAAAGGGGGCTAACTTTGGTCTTATTCGTAACTACTTATAATTAATAATGCCCAGAAGGAAAGTTATTTTATGCAAATTTAGTTTTGCTTAGGAGGTGTGATGTATTATATATTTAATTATACTTAGAGAATGAGTATTTAGTAGCGTGAAGACAGATTAGACTAGATTCATATCTCCTGTTTAATAGGTCGTTCTTAGCAGTTAGGAGATATGAATCTAGTCTAATCTGTCTTGCAACCATTTCCAAGAATATTTATTTTACACATCACATATAGCCAAATACATAACTGGCTGTGTGATGAGAAGCTTGTTTCCCAACCACATGGTTCCGGATTCAGTCCCACTACGTGGCACCTTCAAGTAGTATTTTCTAATATAGTTTTGGGCCAGCCAAATCTTCTAAACGTCTCCAGTGGTGAAATGATTAAAGAAGACTCTCTATTTATGGAAAATGGGATTCTTTGTCAAACGGTTAAAATGACCCAAGACTTGTTGGAAAAGAATGGCATTAGAAAGCTTCCATAGCCAAGCCATTCACAAGATATGAACCCTATTGAACACCTCTGGGGCATAATGGATAGGTCATATCATAAACAAAAAAAAAAAGAAAAAGAGCATGTCTACCAAATATTAGCTGTTCACATTATAACAACTAACAAATAATTTGAATGCATAATTTTAGTATTAAATAAAGTTTAATGATTATACGGGTGTCTATTTCCATCTTTCATGTTTGCATATACACACACACACACACACACACACACACACATATATATATATATATATATATATATATATATATATATATATATATATATATATATATACACACGCTATGATATTATTTTGTTATGGACTTCGTTATCTCCAGTGTACCTTTCCTGAGTTGATACGTTATGATTTCATGGTACTTTAATGAATGCTTCTCTCAAATGTTTTCAAATCATACTCTACTATTTTAAAGAAAGGAAAAACATTGTGGACAATAATGCTCGTGATAAAATTAAGACGACTAGTGTGTGTCCCAGTCGGAAAAACCACGTTACATCATATATCCACTCGATCAGAACCTAGAACGAGATAGTAAAGAACCATAAAAGGCTGATAAAATACTTGCAACAATGGAATGGACGAAGCAGAGTAATTAAGCTTTGATGTAGCTAACTATATAAATAAAAATTTCTACAATTGATAGATGAACAAATTTGATAGAAGTGTATATTTCAGAGTTGTTTGTGAAGTGTCATATGTGATTAGAAAATGTACCTACATTTGAGAATACCTGACCATTGTTTTCTAAACAAATACTTTGAATATTAAAAAAAAACATTTTAATTCATCAAACATTCAGTATAATTTTATATGACATTTATTTATTTACATGGGAAAAATAGAGTTGAATTTTGCACAATTGCTAACGTCATGTCTAGAAATATTTTGTAAAGACACACGACAGAAATTTATATTAGTGGCAGACTTCAGAATACAATGCAAATTTATGTAATGCCTAAAGTAAATTGCGTTTTAAGTTCTCTTCATATTCAACAAAGTTATGAAGAATAAAAATACAGTTATAGAAAAATTGTATATAATTCTAGTCCATATATTAAGAATAGGCAACCAAACATACTAAAAAATAAGAAATGTTTATAAATTAGCTCAGAAACAATGTAAATATAGAGACGAGGATCTTGCAAGCATAACAAATAAAGTAAAAAGTTTCCGTACTTTCAACAATATTATAATGACAAAACTCAAGGTTGAATCTACTTTAAAATCAATCACGAATGTCGCAGCAAATATCATATAGTTATTGCACTCTTGTGGCCATTTTTGTTATTCTCCTTTCAAATTCACAAATATCATTATCCTTTTCCTCACCGTCGTCGTCGTTGTTGTCACCATCATCTCATCTTCCTAACGTTATAGCTTGTCTAGGGTTGCAAATGCAGGAAGCATATCGATCAAGAAATATATCTATGAGTGGAGAATTAATCTATAAGTTATTAGTAGGATACTTAGAATATTCAAACCAATTATCTCACGTATTTTTGCGATTAGAATTGCTTTAAGAATTAATCAAATACGTCAATGACATTTCTTTCCAGTTTCTATTTATTTTTACTTATATGTCGTTCACATAATTTTACACATTAATTCCTAAGTATTTATAAGTTTACTTCTGCCCAATTATCACCAACATAAACAGTAGAGATTTTTCGAAAATAATTTTCTTTTTTTTCAGCATTGTATTGTCATTGTTTTCTAAATTGAATCTCATATGAATTCCTTCAGTAAATCCATGCATCTTACTTTACTTCTTTCACTATCTGCACTTTATAAAAAAAACATAGTTGAATGATCTTTTTATACCGTTTATATATTTAGTCGGGTTTATCATGATGATTAACAGAAAAAATACATAGATATAGAAAAGTTTCTTGCAATGTTGCTATTCGCAAAGAAAACTTTTTACTTCTTTTCGATCGGCGTTACATTCTAAGTTCAAATTCTGAAGATGTCGACTTTGTCTTTCATCATTTCAGGGTCGATTAAATAAGTACCAGTCACGCACTGGAGTCGATGTAATTGACTTAATCCCTTTGTTTCTCCTTGTTTCACCCTCTATGTTGAGCTACCTGTGGGCAATAAAGGAATAAATATTTTCATGGATAAGTCTCCATTTATCGACAAATCTATGAATTTATTTTATTTGTGTTCTGTTCTGGAGATTAATTTATTTTTATGCATACTAGACTTGATAGCTTTATTGTGTAACATTATCATTATTCAGGGGCGTGAGAAGTATGCAAGCAGGACAAAATGCTTAGTAGTCATTTTAGTGTGGTTATTCTTCGTATAATCTTGGAGCTTGCAGTTAATGCGTTCCCCAGTGAGCTGTTCCAGTATGCTTTCTACAATGTTAAGTTATTCATAATTATTGCTAGCACTACATGTGCCATTGTTACATATTGCTACCAGAAATCTAGTTTCTTATAACTGTATCAAATATTCAACATATCTTTTGCTTACCGCTTCATCAAGCAGAGGGATGGTGGTGTCAAATAGAGACACAAAGATACACAAACACATAGTCACTCCCCTCCACACGGATATGACAGGCTTCTGCGTAGCTCAGATGCTCAGAAGGCATTCATCAGATCGGTGCTATAGTAGAAGACACTTGCTGAAGATGCTGCGCATCGGAACAGGAGCTCAAACGACGAGGTTGTAAAACGAGCTTCTTAACTACTACAGATTTATATACGTAAAAAAAGTAATATAAAGCTGAAGTAATACTGAAGATATTGTTGTCACTGAAAAAAAGTAAACAGAAAAAGTATTGATGCCAGCAATTCATGCCTGTGTAGCGCAGAAATTGGGTCGTGAGTCAGTAGTAAATTTTTCAAAAAGCAATTTAGAAATTATTAAATTAAGTCAAATTGAATATGAATGAGAATGCATTTTAATGCAAACAAATACGATTTAATTTAGGAAAAAAACTATTTTGGTAATTTAGACAATGTAAATGGAGATAATTTAGAAGACGTGGAAATATAATTTGAAAGAAAATTAAATCAAATAATTACTATTCTAAATAAGATACTGATATTGGTAATCGACTACGATCCTTGATTAGTATATTCCCTGAATTCGTTAACAGATTTAAGTGACTATGCACCAGTCATAGATTTCCTCTCGACTTTCTGTCATTTAACAAGCGGAACATCGAGGTTGTGGCAACTGGTAGGATAAAGGCAGCGCTGATATTAAGTTGGTACACATTTTCAGCTACGTAGTTGAGAGCAACATAATACTAAATTAGAAATGTTACAACACAAAACCAGTATAAATGAATCATATTTGGTTGGATTAGATTGATAATTTCTCCAGCATAAATTTGAATTAACTAGATAGAGATTTTATGTTAAATGTCAGATTTCATCACTGCTCCTTCAGTTGTATGCACACACACACGCACAAACAGGGTACACACAAATAAACGGTGTATGTCCATTTGAATCATTACACGCCAACAATAAATAAAATTATTCCTAAAAATAATGAATCACCGACACGTAAATATATTGTTTCATTCTGTCGCAAAATAGGATAAGAAAGAATGACAAGGGGATTAAACACGAAAGATTAAGAACATATTTCTTTGACTGTAAATACCTAAACATGCTTATTAACGCGGTCATTTCAGACAAGGGACAAGGACTGCCATAGTGCTTGATAAGATTTACATACAAATAAATGCAGGAATAGAATAGCGATAAAACGAACAAAAAAAAAAAAAAAGAAATGAAATATAGGCACAGGCGTGGCTGTGTGATAAGAAGCTTGTTTTCCAACTACATGGATCGGGGTTAGGTTCCAGTGCGTATTACCTTGGGCAAGTTACTTTTGCTATAACCTCGGGCCGACCAAATTTTTACCCGTGGAATTGATAGAATAAAACTTAAAGAAACTCGTCAAGTATATATATATATATATATATGCGTATGTGTGTGTGTGTTTCTGTCTGTATTTGTACTCCCATCACCGCTTGGCAATCGGATTTCGTGAGTGTACCTCGCCGTAACATAACGGTTCGATTTGTTCGAGTATAAATCACGCCCGGGGGCGCTAATCCAGCAGGACCGCGGTGGAATGATTGGAACGAGTAAAAGAAAAGAATACGGCCATTTAATTTGACTAACACCATTGAAACCGGTGCTAAATCATAGTCAGTTGTCAGTAACAGAAAAATTTCTAAGTAGAAGGTAAAAGATATTATCATATTCAGTTGTCAGATAATATCATATTCAGTTGTACCGCAAAGTATTTTGGTCAAGTTGAAAAATTGACTTGAGCATACGACAAAATGTCTTACAGAATGTCTTCAGGTTCTCTTCTTCCGATCCACGAATACAAGCTACGCCAAATTTGCATTTCCACTACTCTAAGTTCGTAATACAGTGTAGTTTTGCAAGGCGGACAACACAGGCACTTGTTCAAATTCCGAATGAGATATCGTGTGATGTATCTTCCAAGCCTTTATTTCCGAATACTTGAGGATGTAAACGTCTTCGGTTGCTCGGTTTCTTTGCACCTTCTGCAAGGAAAGCAAATGAAATGTTGGAGTAAAGTATATTGTTGGTGTATATTGTTGCTGTTGTTGTTGGCACTCCGTCGCTTACGACGTCGAGGGTTCCAGTTGATCCGATCAACGGAACAGCCTGCTCGTAAAATTAACGTACAAATGGCTGAGCACTCCACAGACACATGTACCCTTAACGTAGTTCTCGGGGGATATTCAGCCTGACACAGTGTGACAAGGCTGACCCTTTGAATTACAGGCACAACAGAAACATGAAGTAAGAGTGAGAGTAAGTTGTGATGAAATAGTACAGCAGGGTTCGCCACCATCCCCTGCCGGAGCCTCGTGGAGCTTTAGGTGTTTTCGCTCAATAAACACTCACAACGCCCGGTATGGGAATCGAAACCGCGATCCAATGACCGCGAATCCTCTGCCCTAACCACTGGGCCATTGCGCCTCCACGTTGGTGTATATATCAAGGCGGAAATAGAACTAACGTGAAAATTACCAGCAAGCATATATATCTAGTTTTGTAAGGGAAATTTTCGCATGAGACAATTTACAATTAAATGTTGCATCAGTATAAATATTTATGGAGAAAAATTTCCCTAACCATCCATTGTTCACTCTAGCTTTCCAATTGCTAGTATTATGTACAAACCAGTATACAAGTATACGTAGTAATTGATACATACAAAGAAACTTAAATGTGATGGTGTCGATGTTATTTAATTATTAAGAACTGATTATTTAGGCTGGAGTTCTGACAGTAACGTCAGAGAAAAAGACGAAATTTATTGGCCTATCTACATCATTTATTTGCATTCTGATATTAAATATTGCTTGAGTTTGGCTTACTTTTTCATCCCGTTGGGACTAATAAAATAAGTATGCTACACTTTTTTTGTAACAGTCTTGAAAAGTTATATCACACAAGTAAGGAATCAATAATATTTAAATATTTAAAGTAGCATATAGATAATGACGCAACTGAGGTGGAATAAATTTGCTAAATAGAAATATTTTGTGACCATATTCGGGAATATGTAATGTAATATTTTATCACATAGAATGTCACACATATACACACAGTAACACTGGCGTAAATACACACACATTTACATACGTGTACACTTGAGTATGTTTTTACACGCATATGTATATCTATCTGTTTAACTCTCTCCCACTATATCTTTGTATATATATATATATATATATATATATATATATATATATATATATATATATATATATATATGTGTGTGTGTGTGTGTGTGTGTGTGTGTGTGTGTGTGCGTGTGTGTGTGCTTATATATGTATGTAAATATATATGTATGTATGTATGTATGTATGTATGTATGTATGTATACAAGTGAGGGCACAAAGAATAAGGTACTCAGGTATTTAGTGAGAGCCTCATATAATGGTTTTATAAAACGATCTGATTTGGCTCAATGCGACTGGAATTTTCACTGGCTTCTGACAGAAATCTGTCTAATTCAGACATATATTAATGAATGGAGAAACACAGCGAGTCCAAGATTGCTACTGGAAGACCAAGATGACTGCGGTTATTTCTTAAATCAGGTCAAATGGTGTCTTTATAATGAAGAAAGGCAACTCAACGGCAGCAGTTTCGTTAGAATAGGGAATTTCTCGGACAGCCATCTGCTACCGTCTACGTTTATGGAAACTGACATAATTAACCCCAACGAGTGTGACAGTGTATATGAGTGCGTATACCAATCGGATGCAAACATAGACGTGGGTGTGCTATTGGTTGTATCAGCGTGTGTGTGTGTGTGTGTGTGTGTGTGTGTGAATACGTGTACGCTAGTGCCTGCTTTATATGCGTATGTGCGCGAATAAGCTTCGGATAAATGTATGGATGTGTGTGCGTAAATAAATATATTCTTGTACTTTTGTGCAGACGTACAAGTGCGTGAGTCTATGTGTGGAAGACCATATATGCGTGCATGCATGTCTTTTTGTCTGTTGTTATATATATATATATATATATATACATATATATATATATAC
>NC_068983.1:50355309-50358282 GCF_001194135.2 Octopus bimaculoides
ATATATATATATATATATATATATACATATATATATATATACATGCATATATATATACACATGTATATATACATACATATATAAATATATATATACATGCTTGTCGTATCTATGTGGGCGGGTGTGACAGATGTATGCTGGTACAAATGCAACAGTGTTGCGCACTCATACAAACAATAACACACTAACATTCGTACATCTCTGATACATACACACACTAGCATGCAAAATGCGCTCCTTAACGATACGGCCACAGTCGCTCCTACCTTTATTTCTATTTTCTCAGTCTTCAACGAGTGAAATCGAAAACAGTGGATTGCAGTTCGGTCAGAGTCGCACTAGACTAGGATATAATAGAAAAGAACACACTGTTCGATTCTGACTTTCTTAAATCCTATAATAGAATATACAGATAATAGCATTTTATTTTTGTTCATAAATAATATACAATATTCAAGTTCTGAAGTAGAATAAATTTTTACATACGAAGTCTAGCCGTAATTCGAAGACTAAAACCAAAACCAAAAATATACAAAGAAAGAAAAATATAAAAATCATTCTCATTTACATTACTGGATCAACATATGTAGAGACGTCGCTCTTTATCAGATATAAGTTCATCATTTCCATAACGTGACTATATTTTAATACGAGAGATTATGCATTATGAACTATTTCTTTTTGTTTACCCCAAGTGAATTAATGCAAAGTCGTTGACATAAGCTATTAGGGATTCATACCAATAAGCATTACATATTGGACCAGCGTGTACAAAACGCCTACTTTAATTTTCAGACCGTGTTATATGCTTATATTCCATAAATTAGTTATACATACGTTCATGCCTACGTGTATATATACATGTATATAAAAATTACGAAGAAAAAATATATATGTATACACACACAAACACACACACACACACACACACACACACACACACACACACACACACACACACACACTACACATAAATGCATATATATTTATGTATTTTTCTTCACTAGGATGAAGCGCCATGAACCAGATCGGATGTGCTATAGAATATGACGAATATTATTCTCAGATTTTTATTTGCCATCACTGAGAGACATTGGAAGCAGAAACGGCTGCTAGATGTGATAAAGTCTTGTATTAAAAAATAATCGATCGTAGTCAATTTGTTGATCAAGAATTTTCTACCTTTTCTGTTTAATCTAATTTTGATTCCTGATTAAGTCTTGTTTATTTTGTTATTGGTTCTATTCTATGAGCATTATATACTTGCATATGTATGCCCAAGGTTAACATAGATAATTTATGCCGGTAGTTAAAACGGATATTCTTATCCCTTAGGCGGTTATTGTAAGAGAGATTTTTTCTCCACGGTAACTGCAGTGTATTTGCCTTTTCACAGTTGTAACATGTAACATCATATTTCAACTAACCGGAATTCCAAACACTGCTTTGTGCCAATGCTTCGTTATTTACCTTGATCGGGTGTTCTACTAGCGCAAATCAATCAACGTGTTGACTCAAGTATATATAAAGCTACAGCTTTATGAAGTTCGTTCAGAGATGCTTCATTTCACTTACTTCACTTATTTCCCTGTATATTACCTATCTCCTCCTTTTCCAGAATAATTCGAACTCAAATATTTTCTCACACCCTCTCTGATGAAGGGATATCTATAGTATCCCAAGAGTCAGAAAACCGAAACATCGGTGTCTGAGATTCCTAACAGATGGTGGCATTGAACGAACTGGGTATTTTCACACCTTTTTACCATAACAGAGATCTTTTTTCTCCACGGTAACTTCAGTGAATTTCCCTTTTGGCAAGTGAAATATGTGACACACATATTTCAAATAACCTAAATTCTGTTCATATCTAAATACTGCTTTGTCCAATGCTTCGTTTTATATATATAAATATATAATCATTTTATAGTAATTTGACATCCTTGTATTCTTACCTTCACCTCAAATTTTACTACGAAAACTACTACCTACTTCAATATCCTCTCACCCATATATTTTCTCTATCTTTTCTCTTACTTTTCACTATCCATCCCTTAATGCACCTCTGCCATATCACTCCTACTCATATATTTCACATTCTTTTACTCCTTATCTTCTCATCTCTTCCTTTCCATCCGCACACCTCTCTCATTCTCCCATCACATCATCTTGACCACCAACTAACACTCCCTTTTTCACTTCTCTCACTCTTTCCTCTTCACTTATTGCTTTTCGTCCTCTCCTTTTTTCTATTTTTCTTTTCTCTCTCTTCCTTCCTCTCATTTTCTCTTCCTGTTCTCAATTTGACCTATCTCCTCTTTCTAATCATACACATTTCTCCTCCCTCCATCTATCCACAGATACTACCAATACATTCTCAAATTTTCATTCACACCACAAAACCCTTTCGAACCAGCAACACTGATTACAAGACTCCAAATCTTGAAATGACTAAAGATGAACTGCTATTGGAACTTACATACCACGTACAGGAAACCTTTTTTACCGCTTCTGTACACCATTTTCCTCCAATAATGGAACTGAAACTACAATATCTTTATATATAGGCGTAGGAGTGGCTGTGTGGTAAGTGGCTTGCTTACGAACGACAAGGTTCTGGGTTCAGTCCCACTGCATGGCACCTTGGGCAGATGTCTTCTACTATACCAACTTTCAAGAAACGAGCCATACCTGTATCAAAATACTGTCCCTTAAAATCAAAGGTTATTGCGGCGTGCCTTACAATTTGCTTAATCGAGCTGATGTCTGGCATTATTTATCTGAATCGGAAGGAATAAAAGAAAAAAATAGAAAAGGTAAGAGATCCTGAAAGAGTGACAAAACCTGTATTTATGCATATATGTGTATATAAACTCATACACACACATGTACACACACACACACACGCACACACACACACACATACACACACACACACACACACACACACACACACACACACACACACACACA
>NC_068983.1:50358369-50368800 GCF_001194135.2 Octopus bimaculoides
TATATATATATATATATATATATATATATATATATGTATACGGAGATAGACAGACAGTTGCTTATTTTATTATTTGCATACACGTACTCACACACTCTTACAGATATGCGTGCACACATATACGCATAAATATGTAGATAGATATAGATATATAGTTATGCATGTATATATGCATATATATAGCATATGCAGTAACTTCAAATAATTCGCGTGCAATCGTTAGTGTGCCTTGACGAAATATTTGAACGGCTGCATAAGTTTTGTCGACTATAATATAGTTTTTACTCGTTACACGTGCTTTAATATTCCATTCTTAATGAACACTTGTTTGCAGGAAATGGTCATTTCTAAATCATCTTCGCTATCGATGTCGATATCTCGATGATACCAAATATTTTGCTTACCATATAGTACCAAAAAACTGCTCACTTAATTGTATATTCAATGTCGTTTTTTCAGGATTTCAGAAATGCATATCTCATAAATTCACCATTTAGTAACAATGCTATTCACTGATGTCTTAATAAACAATATATCAATTTCCATTTATGGACACGATTGTTAAAGGGCAAGAACAATTGTCTCGCGTTGTCATCTTCGCATGGATTCTCGCAAAATTCTAGTGACCTTGCCATGAAGTTAAAATATATTATGAATTCAATAAAGGGGTCGATGTGCCTATTGTATCACTCATTATATCAAGACTTATACCGTACATGTCACCCTAATTGAAGCATAAGTCTTGAGTTATAAAATTTTCATTGAGTCTTTCCATAATGATCGGAGAAATAAATATTTTAATACTGCAGATATAATTATGATTTATTGAAGAAAATAAATGTTTCCTTTATCTCCTTGTCATCGTGTTCAAAGCGTCAATAATCTTGAACGATTTAAAAGGGTTTTCGCAACTAAAACATTCATAACAGAAATTTATATATTAAAGCTAAAACGTGCATTTTATATATTCTGTCATTTTCAATATTTGACATATCTTACTTGAGAATCATACATTATATCATTACATATTTTCTACGTGTTACACAGAATCTATTAAAATATGGCGTCACTATAATTGCCTCTCTGTTGAATTCACATGAACATGAATATAGTTTCACAATCATTGATAATCCAATCGTTGCAAAATAATGTTAAGTATAATAATAATGATTATGATGATGATGATGATGATGATGATGATGATGATGATGATGATGATGATGTTGATGATGATGATGATGATGATGATGATGATGATGATGACAACGATGAGGATGATGATGATAATGACTACGACGACGATCATGATCATGATCATAATGATAATAGTAATAATAATAAAATTAATAATAATAATGATAAAAGTAAAGTGCTACAACATAAGTAAATACCAAATAGATTTGCAGGCAAAAAGTGTGAGCTGTAAAAGCTATAGCGGTCCACATTAGAAGATGACTGCTGCAAGATTGTACTCTATCTCACACACTTTTTCTGTCTGGCACTGTCACCTTTAACGGACATGATAAAAGGGAGCCGGATGTAAACAGAAATGTTATGGTAAGATTGATGATATCAAATTGTGTGTGGCAAATGATAAACAACTGGATACAGTACGAAGAACATTACACGGATTTCCCAAACAAGTCGATAAGAGAGTTTATTAGAAAAATGTGCCTAAGCATCCTTGAAAGAACGAAAAACATTATATCACGCTAGATAAAGAAACTTAGATACGAGAATTAGACCAAGGCTAAGCACAGCCATACAGATATTTGGAAATCAATGAACTAGACAATGCACAAAACACATTAACGTAGAAACCGATTAGGTATGAAATTATAGATGCATAAGATTAATATGTTCAATAGAGTAAAGATAAACAAATCAGAGATGATAGGTATCAATAGGCTAATTTGTACAATAATAAGTTATATTATCCTGAATTGTGTGCTAAACGAACTATCAAAACGAGATAAGTAAACAAGGATTTTAACGACTGCATTTATAATATACAATATAAAATTCTGATAGACAATTAGTAGTTTAAACACGAATAAATGACGTAGGTTATATTGCACAACTAGAAATTTATTGCGAATTATCCCCCGTAAGACAAGAAAGATATTCAGCGTAGTAGAACAGTAATTACAACAAATAACCACAAAATAACAACGAAAAAATTTGTTTTCGATCTTCAAGAAATACTAATGCAAACAGCTTTGAAAGAAAAAAATGTCTGACAACCAAACTTGAATTCCAGTTCAAATTTAAGCTAGAGTTTCGACTATAGCCTGTCATGATAAATGTTACGCAGGTAAACATCTACATGGCAAATGCTAGATGGAACTGAAAGATTAGGAATAGAGAAATACCAGAAATTTGGTGAGAAATGTGTGACATATACAAGAGACTGAAGTGAATGTATTTGAAATACGACTTAGTATACCTCGCCAAAAAGAAAAAAGAATAATGTAGTGAAGCACAATACACTAAATGATTTCAAAATATGTTGAGATGATGAAGAATCTATTCCCCACATTCTCTTTTGGTGTCCTGTTTTAACCAAGAATATATACAACCGCAAGAGACATACACTGCATAATATACCAAATGTGTAAACTGCCAAGAGAACAGATATGATATTGCAATTCTATATTTAAAAGATGAGAGCTTATGTACATTATTTACATTTGACGGATATTTGTCCTCATCTTCTTTGTTGCTAACACAACGTTTCGGCCGATATACTCTCCATCATTCATCAGGTATCTTGGGGAATTTTCGAACCTGGGTTCTCATTCCTAAGGTATTTGTCAATGTTATTATTATTATTATTATTATTATTATTATTATCATTATTATTATTATTATTCAGGTCACTGCCTGGAATCGAACTCACAATATTGGGGTTAGTATCCCGCGCTCCTAACCACTACGCCATTGCTATTCACCAAATAAAGAAAATATGAAAGGGGGCAATCAAATAGACATTTTCAAAATATCTCTGTTATAGGATAAAGGCTACCTGAAAATCAAAAGATTTTTCGGGTAAAGTTGTAAGCATCTTAGTCAAGGGACATAACAACTTTCGAATATAAGTCGCATCAAAAGAAATCGAGACGCAGTCTACATCAAATGGGATTAGTCAGAACTAAGTAACTGAAAACGAAGAAGGTGGTGGAGTAATTGTAGCACTTGGTATGAGACAGAATATTACGAGCGATAAAATGGGTTAATCGTGTTTTGGACTCTCACAGTACGAACTAAATATCAAGATTCTACGTAAATCCTTGGGCTAACAGTATTTTCAGCCAAAATGGCACACAAGTGAAATTTATTAAAAATAAAACAAACAACAGAAAATGAAAATTGAAGGTGCTAAAGCGCCCCAGTCAATATGGAATAAAACTCTGTCTTAAAGTGAATATTTTCTATAGTGTCATGGATACATTTGTTCTTAGATATTAGAACTTGTTTATAAATGGCGTGAAGGAAAATCACACAATCATAATCGACTCTTAGTAAACGCTTCCGCACAGCAATTATGTATGAAAGACTGGCAATTTCTACACAGTTATAGATCTGAAAGGAATCATGACATTGATCTTAAATTTCGAATGATAATCATCTCTAAATTCTGACCGGCACGTACATATATATCAAAAGAGAGGGCTGCAAGACAAATGCTTTGTTTTATATAGGATGTCCTGTTATTACCTCGTATTTCTTCAGTACAGTGTCAAAAGACGTTTTAACTATTTGTAGGTCACTCTCAGGTAAGGAAGCTCATGAATTTGGTTTCACCCGTATATACAATGCTTTGATCGGTTGCATTGCAAAGGAATTGACACTGAAACATGCAACCTGCTCCACTTACGGGACAGAACATGTGAAATGAAAGAATTCCCACAAAGGCGTATATAATCTGATAACGGAATTTCATTCTATGCACAATAAATCTTCTAAATCATGATTTTGCCATCGAAATTAAGTGGAACACCCGAGGAAATCGTTTACGATTCTTGCATTTATCAAGCATTTACAGTCATCAAGCGTTTAGCAATCGAAGGTTATACTAAAACCCAAACTCATCCAGATTTGCAATGATGTTTTGCAGAATAAAGTTATCCAGAATAGATCTCATTAGAAATGATACTTATAAGAAAGCGTCAGGAGTTAGGATCCTAAATTGGGCAAATACTATGCCATTTCTATATTACGTTTAGCAATGTTGTGAAATTGAAATTAGCAACACTTGTCAGCAATTACTTTCAGTGTTACTTTCATTCCTGAAATTACAAAACCAGCGAGGTCCCCGGTCGTCTCTCTATTGAAAAGAGATATTTTCAGGCAACAGCATGCACGAGTGGAAAGGTACAAAAGATTTGGACAGACATTCTAATATTTGCTTTCACACATTTATTGTTCCCTTCCCAAATACAATATTCGCTCAAATATACACCTAGCGTCCAGGCAGAACATCATTTCCCATTAATAACGACGTGATGGTCGACGAAAGTAAGCATATAGATTGCCTGACACCATTACATTATTCGTTCGAATAGTCGGAAAACCCATACACATCTGCTTGGATACACGTAGTTTGTGGTTAGAAATGGATTTGATTTCTTCTTGCTTTTTTTGTTATGTTTCTCTTCTCTGAGGCCAGATCATTGAATTGTTTTCACATATCACATACTAATAGTCTGAATAATTAGCAAACCTACGCGATAGGTATCCTACAAGGTTACCGTTTATTAATCTGACATCACTGTATAATTACAGAGTGCTTACACTGATAGGAGCTATTACATTTGGACTTGCTCATCTGCGAAATTCAGGAAAAAGGAGGCAGAAAAGTAGAACATCAAAATCAATTATGAATGTCCATATTAACAATAGCTACGTGGCATTAGCAATTTAACACTAGCTATTTGGCCAACACTGTATCAGCTTTCATTCTGTTGACGGACTGACACCATTGAATTGGAAAACTCCCAAATGTTCACAGAAGCCTAAAGAAACCTAGCATCCAGCCCCACTATAGAGTGGCCGATCAAGTGGCACTTTATATCGTTTTCCCTGTTCAGGTTGATAAATAACATTATCTAATTAAAATTTTTTTCCAATGCGACACATTCTGAAATATACATATAATCTACTATGCGACGCTTCTATTTAACTGCTACATATTTTTAAAGATCCATGAAGGATGACAGATGGCGGGATTGGAGTGATTTGAACTCAGAATCAAACACGATATAATCGAATATTAAATGTGATTTTGTCCACTTTCCTATAAACTCTGCCAAACTATTTCCCTCCGATAAAAGCAAATATATATGTTTCACATAGACAAAAGGTTTTAAATTTCCAGTAGGTTATATTTAATTACTTCGACCCAACACTTAAATGGTACCTTATGTTCTTGACCCAAGGATGACATGAAGAATGTTCGACTTTGGTGGTATTTAAACTCGAAATATAAAAAGCCACAACTAAACACAGCAAATCATTTTATCCTATATACTACCAATTCTGGCTATGGTTCTCCTCCCTGAGAATATTAATATTAATGAAAACAAGATTATGCATTATGACGCTCAATAAGAAAAAGTACAAAAAATACGATTCAATAACATCTCAGAATCAAAGAACAAAATTAGCGAATGATGTAGATAGTAATGCGCTTTGTATTTGTTTGACAGAAAATACAACGAATACATATTTTACGAGGTCGGTGTATTGATCATGCAACAAATATATTGTTTACTATAAAAAGAAAATACATATATATATCGACCGATCATACTGAAAAAGGCTGGAAAAAAATTAAAAAGTATAGGATAAAAAAATAGACGAACGAACGATAAATAAGATATATCAATGACCGACAATACATTCGATAGTAAAAGCAATATCCAGTAGAATTTATGAGGAAATGCTGCAGAGTCAATTTAATGTGATCACGCTACGAAATACGTGTAAGACAAGCGATAGAAGGTGTGTCCTATACATATGTTAACTCCTAATAATAAATCTCAAAAATGGTTGTATATCAAAATAAAAGGACAACATCACAGAAACGTTGGATCAAGGAGCAAATAACACCTTGTAATTTTTTACATATTACACAACCTTTCAAAACACAACAGACGTCCGAAATGAAAAAGGAAGCTTCTACGAGATTGTATAACTTGCTAATATTTCTATAATTCACATTTGCTGTTAGGCAATTGTGAAAGCTTTCAGAAATGACAATACTGATCTTCCTCAACCTTCAGTGTTTGGGTGAAAGCGCAGGAACTTAGGAAAACATTCTTAAAACGTACCCTACTGCGGTAAAAATAATCGGAGAAACATTATCAGTATATTTATGAATACAGGAAAGATAACAAAAAGAAACGGAACTGAAGCGACAGGAGTCATGCTAATTCTTAGATTTCCTCTTTCCTTTAATTAGATAGCAACACTTGATTTGTAATGGCTATACTAAACGGAACAACCAAATATTCCAGATGAGACGATCATATATTGAATCTATACAAGAAATAAATCACAAATCGCAAATACGAATATAGATGCAATCTTTAATTACCACACTAAAAACCACCAAAACGGCAGCAGAAAACAATGGATTCAATTTGCGGTGTATAACATAAAGAAAACGTTCAAAGGAAACAATGATTTGGTAGTCATGAAATATTTCTCCATATTGTATACAAAACCAGGTCACAGATGTGTGGTCTATATATCCAGTAAACCCACCAGAATTATCATTTATATATTTCAAACCTCGCACAAAGTCTTAAAGATGAAAGCATACAGAGTTCAATATATCATGCGATGAACGACGCGAGAAAAAGACGAAACAGCTGTATGCCCACAAATTTGCTTTATATTTATCATAAAAGAAAACATTGAAGTTAGAAAATTAACAGAGTGGAGAAATAATTTTAAAGGTCTATAAGGATATCTCTAAGCCTAGATACACTATTAAACAATGAAGCATCAATATTTATATATATGTAGAAATGCGTTCGGCTGGACTAAAGAGTAAATGTATATATCGATAAACTAAATGTCCTAACTTTCTGAGTAGCCAGGTACTATCCAGAAGAAGAATATTTCACATTTTAATACAGTATATCATCTGTCACACAAATATAAAAAAAGAATGAGACAAAATGTCAGACAATAAGTGACAAGAAGTAAAAAAAGAAAAAAAATTATGACAGATCACTACCCAATAGAATACAGTTATTAATGTGTCAAATATGTGCCTTCGAAAATAGAGGAAAATATATTATGCAAATATATAAAGGAAGTAAGAGAGAATAATATATCAAGGATTGAAGCGATTGCTTGTGCGATAAAAAGTCATTTCAAAAACAAGAACTCGTCTATAACGGAAATCACATAACTGACAAGAAAATTAAAATTTTCTATGGGAACATATATCAAAATACATAGATTTGAATCGTTATGTAACTGAAGAAAATACAATACCGCTACAGTTATATATCTACGTAACCAGCAGGACGATTATCAATACATTGAAGTCAATTGGCAAGATGGTTCTAGAATTGAAATCAGCGTAATATAATGTTCATATGCATGGCCTGTATATGTCGAGCTGTAGCTATGGAATTCAATCTATTACAACGGAGGAAATGTCTACAACACTTGGATATTAACTAAATGGTATAATACTATTAATCTATTTTATGGATAGTAGAAGAGCAGCTTTTTCTCACTAATAATGGCATCGAAAACTAACGTCGTCGACAGCATTACAAAAATCCTGATATTTTTTAATCTGGTTTTTCATCTGAATTTAATATGTACCATCAGGAACTGCGCTAAATTAAATTACATATGGTTAAAACAACTCACGATTAATTATATATTATTTGTCTAAGTGAAATTTTAAAACTGACGTCAAGAAACAAAATGCTTTTAGAGTGATATTAAATTTGATATATCAAGAAATCAACAATCTGCACAGAAAAGAGAGAAATGTTCTCAAAACTTACTCATAACATTTGACTCAGACAATGAATGTGTTTTGCGAATACGATCTCATCTACAAATATATGGCAATGGATGAATCTGAAAAAAAAAAATGCCATTGGAGGAAAATGAACAATCCTTAGAAATCTAAAAGCTGTGAGCTGTCAGAATCGTTACAATATCGAAAAAAAGGCTTAGCTGCATTTCTTCCGGCTCAAATTCGGCCGAAGTTGATTTCGTCTTTCATCCTTTCTGGATTGATGAAATAAAATACCTGTCAATTACTGGGATCGACGAAATCGGCTAACATTTTGCTCCTTAAACTGTTGGTCTTATGTTAGATTGTACACAGTTCCTTATAAATCCGCAATCAATAATCAGTATAAAAATAAAGGATATTATATATAAATACACTAGCAACGAGTTAATACGACATGATTTTGTTAGAATCATATACATGTTCATTGAAATGGCGATTTTTGATATGAATACCTGAAATTTATTCAACACGATGTAAAATTATCCCACAAATTGTATTATGTATATTTAATAGATACATTTATCGTATGAACATGGAGAACACAAAAAATTGCAAAGAGAAACCCATTACAAAAGTAAACTTAGTGAATCTAAAAAGAATCAAACAAAAATAAATGTCGTATAACATGAGAAGCAAGGCAGCTGACAGGAAGCATATGAAACAAAATTTTGGCTCCATACATGAAGGAAATAACGACTCTAAAAGGTAATTACATCAAGGAAACCATCTGCATAAGGAAATATTGAGAATAACAAAACACAAAAATCAACGTAGGAAAAGAAATGAACAAAAAGAGGACCTCAAAAAATTTAAAAAATCCTTATGTTAGCTGTTATCTTACAAGACAAGAAATGTGGTTAAAAAATCGTGCCCTTAAATTACAACAGAAGCCCATAATGTGTACTATGGGGTTTATTATAAATATCTACTCATTAAAATAAAAAAACCTAGCAAACTGAAATAACGTTTAATATTTTGGCACATGGAGAGTAAATTTGGAGTAGTGGGTAAGTTGATAAAATCAATCCCAGTTTTCAACTGGTACTCATTTTATCGACCCCGAAAGGATGAAAGGCCAATTAGACCTTCGCAGATTTTGTAGTTAGAGCGTGAAGACGGACGAAATGTCGCTAAGCATTTTCGCGGCTTGTCAACAATTTTGCCAACGGACCAAAGATAATTACATATAAAACGGGCAACATATATGTAATTTAACATTGTTAACGCACTTCCATAACAGAAGACAGGTATGTTACTATACATCTGTGTATATATATATATATATATATATATATATAAATATACACTTATATATACATATTTATATACGCATGCATACATAATATATGTACATTTGTATGTTTGTATGTATGTGTATATATATATATCATGTACGTATATTTATACACGTATGTAATATACCAAGGTATGTAAAATGCGTGTCTTTTGTTAATAAAACATGAGCAAACGCACGAATATAATCTGTTGGTCTTGATTTTAGAATAATTACTAAAGACTACCCTGGGTATGTATCGTATTTATACTATTTAATAGCATCACTCCCTGCATATATTCCAAGCCTTTACCTCCTTATTCAATGAAGATTGTCAGCATGAATAAAAAAAACTCTGAAATAATACACTAACACAATATAAAAGCAAACCAATCTAAAAAGAAACTAAAAAAATTCAAATTAATATGATCCTATTACATATCTAAACCCCCTAGTTTATACCGTGTATATATGCAGAGTTCGCAATATGAAGCACTGAAATGCAATACAAGAAATTCCTGACAGGAAGGAAATAATAGAAAATGTTAGAAATTCATTTCACAAACTTATGTCATGCCAGGAAAGAAAAATCAATATGTATCACGATTTTAGGGAGTTTTAATAAGAATATATATTGTTAGTATAATAAAAATTCCATAAAATTTAATTTATACTCGCTTAACACACAACCAAATGTGACAAACATCATTATAAATGAATACGTCAGTATAATGGCTTAGACAGATATATTCTTTTTTCATTCCCCATGTATTACGAAAATGTTAAGATAGACATTGCACTACAAATATAAAGATGTCATGGATGTTCATGGCTGTAACATATATCACTGATTCACTGAATTAAAACAGTTTCACAACATTTTGTCTCTTTTCGTACCAGTAGTTTCATTGCTACAGCATGATTTCTGTTCTTACTCGCATATAATATATTAATGCACAGGTATACATGGACAGGTTTACATATAAACGCGAGTCTTGAGTTTGTATCTTTGTGTATGTGTGTGAGCATATATATACATATATGTATGTATGAATATGTATATATATAGATGTATATATGTATATATATATATATATATATATAT
>NC_068983.1:50368944-50380772 GCF_001194135.2 Octopus bimaculoides
ATATATGTATACAGATAGTGAACAGATAGTGAACAGATTAAATGGAAATTCATTACCGGCGAGATTTGAACACACAGACATCTTCAACCTAACATATCAATCGTTAAATATTATACAATATACTATGGGGAAGATTGATAGAAACATAAGATACTATGCAATGTTTAGTACTTTTTGTTCTGCGATTAAAATCACAGAATGTTTGAATTGAAATTCATCATTGAAGTTTTGATGAAATAAGTAGCCCCAATGGATAGTTGTCGAAATAATCGACTATAACTATATTTTAATATTGGTAAACGTGTCAATTTATTTCTTCATCATACAGTGTGATGATGTGTGAAACTGCCTGTCGAAAATGGTTTGCCGATAGAAAAAGGGCATGCAGTGTTTAGTTCTGTTTCTTCTGTTTCTATTAGGGGACAGACTATATAAACGAAGCAGCTCCTGTAAGAACTAAAATTGAAACATTGAATGTAATAATAAAAATGCGTAAATATATTTCGTAAAATAATTGGGGACGAGTCAAGTTTTTGAGTCAATTAATCACAAATATATTTTATAAAAATATGCCCCTTGTACGAGTGTTACTTAAGAATTAAATCGAAGGCGAAATGAAGTACCAGCCATTGCTATCGATTAAAGCTTCTCTTTACATTCATGGCCTTGTGCCAAACTTTGAAGCAATTATCTTATATATAATTCCCTTCAGTGACGTGTATCGTTATACAATGTTGTTCTGTGATATTGGTCTCTTATCTAGTTTATATTGTTATAAATAATGTTGAGTGACTGTAAAGATAGCACAGAACATATTTGATTCAGACATTAGTGATTGTATGTCTGTGTAGTTGCAATAGATATGAATGTTATATTAATGCAATGCAAATAGGGTAATCCCCCATATCGGTACGTATCGAATTTCGTCTCAGTTAAAATATACATACATACATACATACATACATACATACATACATATGTATATATATCGAGGTTAAATGGCGAGAAGAAATATGACAGAAAATTAAGTAAGAGAAAAAAATAATGTAAAGTATATATAATGCAGTGTGAAAAATAGGAATAGATATCGATGTTTCGGACAGTTTTCCTTTCTTAATATCAGTGGAGAGAGATAAAAGAGTAAAATATTTTGAAAGGAAATAAACAATGTGGGATCCTGAAAGATAAGTTCTGCTGGATTGGCAGACAGTAGTAAGTAGGAAGAGTGGTTTTTAGCATAATGCACGTACGGGGGCAAAGTGAATTATGCGTAACGATGACGTAATGGATATTGTTTGTCTATGTCTATGCGTTTGTACGTATATATATATATATATATATATATATATTTATGTCAGGGCATGTATATATATGTGTGTGTGTGTGCGTGTGTGTGTGTGTGTGTGTGTGTGTGTGCCTGCGTGCTTTTACTTGTGACTCCGAGAATTCAAGTTATCAGTGGTGTTTGAGGGAGAAAGAAAGATTGTAAGTGAATAAGTGTATTCGCGTGTATAGAGATTGTGTGTGTCATTAGGATTTATAATGTGCGAATGTTGTGGACCAGGAATATATTGCGTGGTATTTTTATTTGATCAAATGTAAAATATATGTGAATATGTATATATATTTTATTTCTAAAACAGAGGAGGCTTAAAATATGCTAGTGAGGTTTATGTGTATATAACAGATATTGTATTGATGATGTAAATATAACATAAACATATACCTCTAGAGTTCATGTGATTTTGTTATGAAGAAAATAAAATTAGAAACCTGTGTGTGAATATAAGCAGGTGTTTGTTAGGAAACACACGTTGGAGGAAAGCAAGCCTTTCATTCATGTCGGTGAGTACATCTGTGTTCATTCCGTTGAATAACGGTTATATTGACTGCGGGTTCAGTGAGTTTGGCAAGGGATGAAAGAAATATATGCTGGAACTGATCAACAAGTTTCATTAGAAGCAAAAGAGGTGGTATTGTGAAAAGTTATAGAAGGCTGACGGTTGAACTTAGAAAAGCAAATATTATATAGCATAGTGGGCCGCAAACGTTTTATTTGAAATGAAAAATGAGAGAAGAGAGAGGGGTTGATCTGTTGTTGGAGAGCAATAAAGCGGATGTGCAGTCGATAGTGGCAGCTGGAGAGTAGCAGTATACCAGACAGGATGGTGTTAACGATGTCATTGGAGCAGGTGGTTGGTCTTAACCAAAACGTTAGTATCTAAGCCATAAAGACATATCGAAATAGACGGATTTTGGGTAGGTCATTGTAGGTCCGATGAGAGTTGAGTGGGTTTAGGCAAAATCAACTTGGGAATTTGTGTCGATACGTGTTTGAACTGACAATAGAAAAGCTAATGTAGATAAAGGAAATGAAGAACTCGAGCAATATACCAGCAGCTGCGAATATATAAGGCAGGACAGAAATTGCCTTTTCAATGCAGAAAGTGACAAATGTTTGTAGACAAGAGAAGCGACCTCGATAGGGTTGTCGATGTACCGAGTTTGAACAAGAGCCCAGTGAATGTAGTCAATGTCTGGGCTATAGGTTTATCCTCATCCATGAACAGATTGTTGTACGGCTCTTGGTTTCATGAAGCGCCGGTTTATTTTGTGTAACATCCCAAATGTCTTGTTTCTAATTACCAACCGTACACAGAATTGCATTAAAGTAATTCCCAGGAAAATGTTTTGCCAATAGCGTATATAAAGAAAAAAATATAAGTACATATTGATAACGTACCCGTGGTCACTCACAGTCAGTTAACATCAACATATTAAAATATATAAAAGCAGTTTAAAATAAGGAATACGTACTATAACCTCTAAACAGAAATCAATTGCAATAACCGCAGAAATGACAATTAGTAAAGTAGTATCAAGTTCTCCGATGAAATCATTGTTCACCTAAATATATAATCAAAACAGTTATTTCTGCAGCACACCCACAATATACAAAGAGGAACGCATATAAGCTTTATACTATTTTTATACAAAAGCAATTAACTAGTCGATAAATTTGCTGGCAGTCACTAAAGATTTGGCAACCTTATACAAATAGCGAAACAGTCAAAAAATTCCTAGAACACCTTTTCCAATAAAATGAACGCTGTTATACTTTTAGCCTGACCAGGCAATGAATATTCATGAATTATTTTATTTTGTTTTTATAAAAACATTCTTTTTGCTTCCGGAAAGCTTGGCAATGACCGACTGAATTTACTGTACATATATTTACTGGTATACGAAGGGATATGTAACAAACTGGCTATTTTCAAATTCACCTAATTAGTTTTAGTGAGCGACTAAACTGCTGGAATATGCAGCCATTTTCTTTTTTCATTAACATCGTTTGCGTTTCGCTTTTTTTCTCGTAGCAGATCACCAACATTCGTTGCTGTTATTCGTAATTTGCTCCTCCATGCTGCATTATTTTGTTTTATAATATCTTAAAGCGTAGAGCGTATTCAAATATTGATAGAGTACTTTATCTGAGTAACGATTGCCAATATTTGAAAAAAGAAAAAGTAAACGGGTTTTAAAAAAACAGTAGCTCCTTAGGAAAGCCATAATAATAATAGTGATGATGTTGATGACGATGAATGTGAGGATGATAAATGTGCGGATGCGGAAAAAAAGAATTATGATGATAATGGTAATGTATTGAATTGTTCTATTTTTCAGGCTCCATTTTTTTTTTAAAGAGCACAGCTGCTTCAATTGTACTAACACACAAATCAGACATTTTATTGTAAGGATTCTTCAATATTATTTGCTCTTCTTTATAAACTAACATAAATAAATATATTTAAAAAAAGGGGAAAAACATAGAAAGAGAGAAGGAAGGTTTCGTAAATAAATATCTGTTGTAGCAACATTTGGCAAAACTTTTCTTAAATATTTATCATTTCAAACGTATTCAACTTATATCTTAACTTCCCTTGGTGATTGGGAATCAACATATGCGTAGTTAGAACAGGTTTAACGGAAATATCTTAAACAGTAGGAAGAATAAATCTTATCATAAACTTGTATGGAAGACCAATGAAGAGATTACTTGAAGTGAACAAACAATTTCCTGGGCCTTAATGTATTCCTTTAGGTGCATAGTATACCTGGTCGAACACATTCATGAGCATAATTTTCAGCAATCAGCATGCTTTGGTATAACACCAGGAACCATATTTATACATGGACACGTTGGAATTTTCAGGTTTTGAAATGCCAAGCAAGCTTAGGTTTTTCAAACCTATAAGAAATACGCTTGTATTACAAAATTAACTCGGTAATATTTGTTTAAACGTCTTGAATTACGAGCGCATTAAAAATTACTAATATTTGTCTATACGTCTTGACACATGTAATGGTTACTGATAATAGGCCCCCTAGACATTACATTCTCGTGTCCTAGACTTACAGAGTCAGTTATCTAGTTCCCATGATATATAGGTGATCGAGAACATAAGATTTCCTCCTAAATGCTTGTACTCTTTTAGAGATAGTTATCTGGAGCAACGTGAAATGAAGTTCTTTGCTAAAAAAAGTGTAACACTTGGATTCGAAGCCATGACTGTACGATCATGAATGCCACACTAACCAGTAATCCACGTACATTCACGGTCAGCTTGTTGATAAAAACTACGAAATCCTCCTTAAGTTATACTCAAAAATGGTTAAGAAAATACTTCTATGTAATTTACTGAGGAATATATTCTGATATATGTGAAGGCACGTGGCTCAGCGGTTAGAGTGTCGAGCTTACAATCACGAGGTTGTGACTTCGATTCCTGGACCGGGCTGCGTGTTGTGCTCTTGAGCAAGACACTTTATTTCACGTTGGATATCATCGGTGGCGTGGGGAGGAAAGGCTGGTATGCATGGGCGAATGCTGGTCTACCATAAAAGCAACCCTAGGTTGTGCGTTCACCGGTGAGGCGACTTTCTGCCCAGATTTGTTCCGCTGAAGGGAACCGCGTAGGTGTATCATGAAGGGTCATTCATGGTCATTCGGGACCCACGGAGTCGAGTTTATATTATCATCAGACAAAACAATGATTACACTTATATGGCTTTAATCTTTACTTTTAGTTCTTTCAGTCAGTTACATCCGGCCATGCTGGGGCACCATCATGAAGGGTCGAATCGTACTGCTCGAACTCAGTACTTATTTCTAGACCTCGTACTTACAATATCTATAATTTTTGTTGAAACACTAGGTTCCGGGGCTCCAAACAACATTCACCAGGTATCAAGCGACGATGTGGTGGACAAACCCAACCAAGAAGACATAATCACATACCAACCTACATGTTTCATACACACATGCTTCGTACATACAAGTCTATCTCTCTCTCTCTCTCTCTCTATATATATATATATATATATACAGAGTGCGATGGATAAATTGTCGTGCATGTGCGTTGTTTGTTTTGCTTTTGTCGACTATACAGAATGGTTGGGTTAGTTGGACACCGTCTGTGAGAAAAACACCACCATGCTGTAATTCATACTCCCATAAATTTCGAAACGAATTGCTTTAAAGCTTGGCAGTCGCGCCAGAAGCCCCAATAAAAAAACATTTCAGGGTTTCTAGGTTTCAATCAGAGGGCAGTGTAAAGGTTTCGGAAAGGGTTGGATGCGTCTAATGGTGATTACAAATGTACAGCAGTGCGGAAAAACACACTCTGATCTCTTCTGATAAAACAAAGAACTGAATTTGTTGATGAGATCCAAAACAATGATAAACAACGATAACTCGAAGTTAATAAGACCCATCACTAGGGTCATGGGTGTATCTGAGTTTCTTATCAGCCAGGTAGAGCATGAAGACATTTGGCATTCCTCATACAAGATGAGAAAGGGCCAATTTTCATCCCAAGCCATCAAGAAAAAGAGAAAAGATCGTACTAGGAAGCTATTGAAGAAACGCACGCATACCCACCAATCGAACATGCTTTGGTTTTTCTCCGAGGAGAAAAAATATTTGATAGGATTAAATGGTGAACGCTTAGAACAACCATTGGTTTGTCGTGTCCTCAAGACATGTACCGAGAGTGATAAGAATCAAACATGCAATCAACATTCTGGTGCTTGGAGTGATCACTAGTAATGGTGACGTCATGTCTCCATTCATTTTCCCACACGGCCTCAAGTTCAACACGAAGGCCTACATCAAGTGTTGGGGGAGGCTGTGCTGCCATGTGTCAAGAGGGTGGCTACTCTAAGAACCTATGACTGGCAACAGGAATCTGCACCATGCCATACTAGCAGGAGAACCCAGTCAATGCTGTCAGACAATATCTGCGGCCACACTATCCCTGAAATCTGGTCAGCGAACTCCCCAGGCAGCAGCAGCCTTGATTATGGTATGTGGGGTGCAGTTGAGCGAGAGACCAACAAAATTCCTTGTAACCCCAAAGATGAACTGAAGGCAAGAATTATGGTAGCATTGATCAACTTAAACAAGGAAGCCGTCCACAAGAGTTGCAAGAGATTACAAAGTGGTCTAGAAGCCGCTGTTGAAGCCAATGGTGATTTTATTGAATAAATATATACTCTCCTGTATTTCTAGATATTTTAAAGTACTTTTTGTACATATATCTGTTAAAATGAGAAGTCAGTGTCATTTTTCATTTTTGCATAATATTGACGACAATTCATCCAGCGCACCCTGTATATATATATATATATATATAATATAATATAATATAATATATATATGACGACCTTCCATACTCCTGCAGTCAATCAGTTTCTCTCAAAAAGGAATTGGCTGGCGCCGACAATGTAGCAGAAAATACGTGACTAAGATATGTTACGCAGCGAGTATGAACTCGAAATCATGTAGTTTTTGCTGAGCGTGATCCTTAACCACTCATCTATGCCTTCACCATCTGTGTATTTTTAATGAAAATTACATAAAACGTATATTGTAAGCTCTTAAGTAACTTGTACCGCAAGTAAGATGTGATGGAAGTAATGATAGCTATGTCTTTATTCTTCGGTTTATTTTTAAAGTGTGAATATCAAAAAGCAAAGAAATCAAAATGTCTCTTTAAGTAACATGGCTTACACGATACATATTCGTTATACGTATAAACTAATTTTGTGTCTTTACTAGAATTTATCACCAGTTACTAACATTTGTCTTAAAATTCTGATCGAGATTTTTCCACGATTTATTTTTCAGCGGGGTTCTCCTGATTTTGTCATAGGCCTGGATTTATGGTTACGAATTGATGACTAAAACAAGGAAATAATAAAAGATAAAAGACAAATGTTTATCACAACAAGCGAGAAGCACCTTCTGTATAAAATGAAACCGAACTTGAGTTTAGTAACCGTGAAATGATCACGATAAAATACTGAGGGCTTGTTATTGCCTCATTTTTGTATCTGCATCAATTTTATATACAATAGTACAAACTATTTGAATACCCGTCGTCAACGGGTACGTCTGTCTTACCCACTTCAATGTAATTACTGGAACTAACTGCTAGACTATTGCTAACTACCTTAATGATTAATGGCGACCGTGTGAGATTTTAAAGTGGTTAACAATAAGCACGTATTCTGTGGTGTTAATTTCTCATGTGCAACTATTAATTCTCATCTCACACACGCCATTGTATTCGAAGAGGAAACTTAGTCGAAAGTTGACATCTGTAAGTAGAGCAAAAAGTCTAGACTAAACAACTGGCTCATGCCTTAGTCACTGTTTTTGTATTGCATTTAAAGCTAGTAAAATCAATAGAATAGTTTATATGTAATAGGAGTTGACATGTCCAGGTGATTATAGTAATTTAAACATGACCGATGTCTGCTATTTCTGCACTCCTTTATTTCATTTCATTATAATTATATGTTTCATCTTAATTTCTCTTTTCATTAATTCGATGAATACTTCGTAATTCAATGTGTTTATCCTTCCATCATACCCAGTAAAGCTACTAACACGTTTGATACATTTGTTTGTTATCCTCTCTTCTCCTGTCCTTACAATATCACTAGGAGCTCTGTGTTACAGGTATAAATAACAGCAACATGTCTTTTAACTCCACGAACCTTATATTTTTATAGCCATCTCTTTCCTGGAATTAAATGACGACAGAGTTTCGATCAAAAGTAATGCCTGGAAAAGCAAATTATGTTAAATTTGAAACATTTGGTATAATACATAATATTCTTGAAAATATATGTGATATGCAATACACATGGATGCTACAGCTCAGTATTTAGAGAAACAAAATTACTGAAGAGTATGTTTTCACTCCACCACCAAAATAGTAAATATTTTTGGAAATTCATTTTTTTTAATCACTGAAATAAACAAAGGTGCATGAATATTGCTTTGCCATTAAATGCTGGGGTCTTACCTTTTACACATCACAATTATAAAAACTCAAAGACTTCGTCGTATATATGTATACATATGTATATATGTATGTGTGTGTGCATATGTTTGTGTGTCTGTGTTTGTCCCCCCAACATCGCTTGACAACCGATGCTAGTGTGTTTACGTCCCCGTAACTTAGCATTTCGGCAAAAGAGGCCGATAGAATAAGTACTAGGCTTACAAAGAATAAGTACTGTGGTCGATTTGCTCAACTAAAGGCGGTGCTCCAGCAAAGCCACAGTCAAATGGCTGAAACAAGTAAAAGAGTAAACACGACTAAAAACAATACCTCCGCCTTAGCGAAGGCGGAGGTAATAACACCTAGACATTCTAAAAAATGAAGTTGGATATTCACTGACAGACAGCACATTTTATTGCAGATCTGCAAGACAACGGCTCATGTAAGCCTACATAACACGTTTTAACAAAATCACCAACGTTAATCATAAGAACAACAGCAGCATCCGTATTTCATTTGTTACAATTCTTAGGGACCGTAAAATTGTCCTCGTTATATTTGCTAAAAGATGCAGGATAATCACAATAGATATGTTTAATAGCCAGACGAGTCTCGTAGATCTAATTTTGTTCATGGCAATGCGCCAAAAGTGACTGAAAACGCTGCCTTGTTGACGAATGAGAGGCAAATTTGTATACAGACGTGTTGAAAACACAAATTCGAGACTGGTTGATTAGATTTATGTGGAGTTTATGCGCCAGACTAATGTTTTTTTTTGTTTGTTTATATGCTGAATAGTGATTTAAGAATGAGAGTGTGAGAAAGAATGTTTTATGTGTGTTCTTGTGTGTGTGTGTGTGTGTTATAAAATATCATCGTTTTCGCGTTATTTCTCGTCAAATCATCTCTTTACTAAGTAGATTATTTATGTTATTGGAATAAATCAAATGTTAAATATCAATGATATTGTGTATATATGTGTGTATTGATTTATAGTTGATATGAGAATTTGCTGTCACTGAAATTCTCATTTTTCTTCACGTAAGTGTTTTGATAATACTTGAATCAGTAGATAATTTATAATAGTTATATTTCTTTAATTTCAGAGAGGGAAATTTTTCAAGTCACTATCTAATCATCAACAGTGAACCGCCTCTTTTCAAAAGACACTTAATATGTCGGCATGGATTATTTAGTAGAACAATAGATGATAAATCTGCTAAACAACTGAATTTATCGTTGGGTTCTGCTCGTGAGTTCAATCCCTGTCTTCTAAACAAATTCGATCCACTGGATTGTTAACACTCGTCGGGCTTAATATAGCAGAAATCAGAGACGCACACGTCGTACTAATTCTTATAGTTTCAATTTATTCTAAATAACCAATTATTACGTGCTTTAATTATTACTATTTAAACAATTGTTTTGCAAGATCCTTTTATACATTTCTGTGCTGAACAGCATTGTGATTTGGGAGTCTAGAACCCTGTTCGTGTACGTCTTTATTCCGTACTATTGTATGTCTTTTGTACACATTGCGTCGTATCCTTAGAGTTCAAGCTGTGATTGTTGTGTAAAATGTGTACTATGCTATTTATTATAGGCATCGTATTGTCAGACCGTAGCTGAGTGGAACATGTGTTGAGTTCTTTCGAAAGAATATGTTATATCATTTGTGGATAACTTTATAGTTCCCATTATGTTCATTATAACGCCATGGCGGAGTAGAGTTTGTGTGTGACATTTGTAAGTGGCTTGGTTAATCCTTAACAGGATCACTAGTTCTACAGATTTTATGAATCTTAAGAAGAAATTATGTTGATGTTCAGCGTTATCATACATAATTATCTAGTTACCTCCGCCGTAGTGAAGGCGGAGGTATTGCTTTCGGTCGTGTTTATTTGCTTGTTTGTCCGTGGACAAGATATCACAAGAACCGCTTAATGGATTCGGATGAAACTTCCATGGATGTTTGGCCTCATGACTGGTGCGAACTGAATATATTTTAGGACAGATCCGGTATTGGTGAATGATTCTGGATTATTTTTAATATTTACTTTACATGAAGTATTACGATCTTACGTTCTTTCAAGACTTTCTCTGATTATCTCCCTCGAAAGCAAGCTCATGGTTTCCACGTCAGCTATGGTGGCGTTGCTGTTTCCAAAGTTTTATTTTCGTTTCTCTATAATTTTACTTGCATCTCTCAAACTACATAAACGGCAGCAAAACCGCTAAGAAATTAAATAGCAGTCGATAACAATAATAAATTTAATTTATCCTCAAGAATGTTTCGTTTTACCAATTTTGAAAATATCGCTCCCGTTTAAACTCTCCTACCTACTCGACAATTGCATTTCTAGATCTGTATTGAAGGTCCTTTCCTTTTCTTTCACGCACGGATATTCCGTCATCAAAGACAAATAGGGGGAAAGAAATCGAAAATGAGAATGGCATATATTAATAAGTTGACAAAATAGAGAAAGGGATTAAAATAATAATGAGATGGAAAGAAAGAAGAAAAAGAAGCATAGTTTAACTTCCCGAAGTTATTGAAACCAGAGCATGAGTCCTTAGGTTGCAATCCTGCGTGTATTCATGTGTGTGTGTGTGTTCTCGCATAAACTCCCCCAAAATTTTCTCGGCTCGCGACAGATCAAAGAATGATTTATATGTGCCTACACGTTCACTTTATGCTGATGCCAAAAATCACCAAGAGCAGGTGTTGTTGATTTTACTGTTCGTTCCGTTCTTTTCTTACTGCAGGTGACATGATAATAATTCATATCTTTCGAAATTGTAGCCTATAGAAATACGCAGATCATTTTTTTTTTATTGTTGATGCAGCTGCTGTTGTTTATTCTTCTTCAATTTTTCCCTCTTCACTTTTAGTCGCAGTCATTATCATCATTAATAACCATGATTTTATTATCATCATCATCATCATCATTATTATTATTATTATTATTATTATTATTATTATTATTATTATTATGTTGGTGGTGGTTGTGTTGCTGTCTATGTTGTTGTTGCTACTCTTATAATTACATATAATTGCCTCTTAGGTTTACATTCTGAATGTTATCCAAATATTAAGCAATCTGTCCACCCACGGAAGATGTTCAAGAAGTGTCCGATTTACTTGAAGTATGTTACATCAAAGTATTATGTAAACTAACTCATATTACGATAGGCAGACTTTGATGTCACATAGAATTTTGCTCTCTCATCTCGTTCACGTTCATACACAGGCTGCATCGAGGGCGCACATGGTGGAGATGTAAACGGAACCGAACCCTCCCGCCCCTAATGTTTTCAATTCTTTTCATGAAATCCCACCTTCTTTGGCTATGGAGATTCCGATTCTGAAAAAAAAAAAAAAAAATTCAAACGCAACTTCAAAATTTCAATTCTCCACCCCGCATAGCTTCATTTTTCACTGTTCCCGGATTTTTATTTTTTTATTTTTTGCGA
>NC_068983.1:50381131-50383007 GCF_001194135.2 Octopus bimaculoides
CTAGGCTTACAAAGAATAAGTCCTAGGCTCGATTTGCTCGACTAAACTAAAGGCAGTGCTCCAGCATGGTGGCAGTCAAACGACTGCAGCAAATAAAAGAATTATATATATATGTATACACACACATGTATACACACACACACACACACACACAAACACACACACACATACACACACACACACACACACACACACACACACATATATATATATAAAGTACATACGTTCTAGTCGATCTACATCTATATCCATCAATCTGTCCAGCTGTCAATCAAACAATATCTCTATTAATGTAACTGTCCCCCTGGCTATCAATACATGTATATATGCACCTATTTATTTATCTATCTGCTTACTTATCTAACTACAAATCAATCAGTCCATCTATATAGCCATCCACCCAAACATCCATGCAACTTACCAAGAAAGTCACCGACCCGAAAGTCCCTAGATAGTTACTAATAAACAAAATTTTTGATTAGCGTAAGTATAGGATTATATTTCACTTCTTGTCGTCTATTAACTACATGTAAGTTAATTATTTATTTATTTGTTATTTATTATTTACTTCTATATAATAGTTAAGTAATTAGATGTATAGGATTACATTTCACTTACTGAAACAGCCGTAGCATTTAAAATGAAGCTACTTTTCATAAATATTTTACGAATCTCTCACTCATTGTATACAAGCAGACAAATCTATACAGAGAGACAGGCTCACACATACATACAAACAAACAAACATACATACATACATACATACTTACATACATACATACATACATACATATATACATACTTACATACATATATACATACATACGTACATATAGTACATATATATGTACATACATAAAAAAACATATATATTCTTGCATGCATACATACATTCAGACATTATACATGATATTATAGTTGAATTACTGACATATTTCGATATATACATTCCTTATATTTAAATCATTCCCTTTGAAATCAAGGTTATCTGTAGATACATTTTCCCTTAGGCTTCATCGATAAATGGTGAAATCACTCCCTTCAAATAGGATCAGAATTCCAGAAACATATATCATCGCAAAATATCTTTCGTCAGAAAACAAAAACAAATCAAGAATCATTCTTTCTCTCCCATGTCTTGATAAACCAAAAACACTTCTGCGGTACTACATTCCTCTTCCGTCCAGTTGGCTATTTCCATAATCCTCCTTCATTTCTGAAGTATTCATAACGGCATGTTGCCAACAGACAAAACTGTGATTTATTGATGATATGTATGTATGATACTGATATGTGTGTGTGCATATGTATGTATGCATGTATGCATGTGTGTGTGTGCATAAATATGTATGTGTATGCATATAGATATATATCTATGTATATAAACATATAAATAAAATATATATAAATGCATATACATATTTATAGACATGTTCTTCACGCAAACATACGTACACACACATATACATACTTATATATATATACACCTAGTTTACTTCTGATGAAGTGTAGAACGTGATGGAGCTATCATCCGTGTTCGTCTTGATTCGTAGACAATAGTTTACCAGGTGATTTACGAATGCAATTCAAATCTCATCCTTTAAATTTCTCGGTTTGTTGTTAAGATTTTGAATACTCGTAGCCCTTTTGCAATCATAGTTCAATCAGCGTACGATCCTTATTTTTCAAAGGAAGTGTAGATTATTTTGAAAAATGGAAAGAGCCCAAGGCTGGTATATGCTATTGCATTTTAAACCGGCATTTGTCGCAAGCCTTTCAAGGAACATGATAAACAAACGTACGTATGTACTTCTACCTGTGGCACATAAAAAAACCCCAGAAATGTATATGTGTATCTGTATGATTATATATATAT
>NC_068983.1:50383250-50384036 GCF_001194135.2 Octopus bimaculoides
GAAAAAATAAAGTAATCTATTATTATATCCATAGCCGGATATTTTTAGTATGAAGTGGTAAGGAGTGTGATGTGCTAAAAAAAGAGAGAACAGTACTTGAAGTGTAGTTTCATTCCAGTGGTAAATATCCGTGTAGAAATCCGTGCAAAGTAATCCTTGTGTGAATAATCCGGAAATTTATGTTGGAACGAAAGTAAATATAGCATAGATAGCAGAGGTACATATATTCCATATTGGGATGGATTTTTGCTTGTTTACTTGAAGAATGTCCAAGTCAAGTGAAAAGTGAGTGGTAATTAGGTCAAGTCAAGAAGACAGAATGTGAAAGATGTAGAGGCGGAAGATGGTAGCGATTATTTACGGTCAGTTGGTCTTTACAGGGTAGAGGGGATGAGCATATAGAGTGAAGGAGGAATAGGGGGATGAGGTTAAAAGATCTAGTGAGTAGGAAGGAATATGCACTCCGTCGGTTACGACGACTAGGATTCCAGTTGATCTGATCAACGGAATAGCCTGCTCGTGAACTTAACGTATAAGTGGCTGAGCACTCCATAGAAATTTGTACCTTTCACGTAGTTCTCGGGGGGAGATTCAGCGTGACAGTGTTGCAAGACTGGCCCTTTCAAATACAGGTACAACAGAAACAGGGAGAAAGAGATAAAGCCGTGGTGAAAGAGCACAGCAGCTTTCGCCACCTACCCCGGCTGAAGCCTCGTGGAACTTTATGTGTTTTCGTTTCAATAAACACTCACAACGCCCGGTCTGGGAATCGAAACAGTGATTCTA
>NC_068983.1:50388139-50389563 GCF_001194135.2 Octopus bimaculoides
ATATATATATATATATATATACATATATCTACATACATACGCATGTATGTAAATATGTATTATGAATGTATGTATGTACATACGCCTTCGGAAACAACTATATTTATACAAATATACATTTATATGTAGATATAAGTTCTTGCACAATCTCCCAAACAAGATCCTCTCTCTCCTTGTTTCTGTCTATCTCTGCCTCAGTACATACACACAGACACTAAGAAACACAAACACACACACACAAACATATACACCAATATAAATGTGTATGCGCGTGTAAGTGTGTGTGTGTATTTATCATATTTATAGATGCAGGTAAAAAAATGTTGTGGTAGAGAATTAATGTGTACCACGGATCAAATTGATGCAAATTCTCACCTGAAAGGTGTACAAATGAACAGAGGCAAGCGACAAAAAGAAATTGTACAACAAAGTAAAATACGCCATTTCGAGTGATGCCGTTTATTAAAGGGAAGAAAGTCGAATAGAAAGCAATATTGAGGGATAAGTGATACAATAAAGTACCATGCACACAAATTGGAAAACAACTATGGGAATTTATGTTACCTTTCTTAGATTGATTTAATTTTTTACGATGTTATGTTAAACCATTTTTAAACAGAAGAGTATATAAAAGACAGGAATGATATATATGTAGATATATTCAGACTTGTTTGAGACGTTTAATGTTACAGATCTTTTATCTTTTACTTATTTCAATCATTGGACTGCAGCCATGCAGGATACGCGCTTTGAGGAATTTTATTCGAAGAAATCTACATCTATCGGATAAAGATTTAGCATGCAGAGGAACGCACGACCTAAGATTCCTCCATTACATTATTCATAAAAGAATGATGTTCTATGAATTCAAGTATGCAGGCGATGACAAAAATACCGTTCCTTATGAAATTTTACCGAATAAACTGGACAATAAACGTAGGGATTTCTTTCTTACATAATGGTGTAAATTCAAGGCAAATATCTGAAGGTATATTTTAGTGTGAAAAAGACGAATGATATGATATAGCGTTCAAACAGTTTGAAGTGTACAGTCGGTCCCAATATTTATTTTCACTTTTTCAGAATTTACAGGCCGCGAGTGCATTTGAAAATCGGAAATAATATTAGTACAAACAACGAAAGTATTTTCGGGGCATGAGCAAGAAAATATGTAATCATGCTTGGGGAATGCAAAATCAAGGGTATTAGAACAAGCTGATTTCAGGTAATTGTTGTACCTGAAATATAAAATATACCACGTAAGTGATAACATGTATGTGTAAAGTTAGAGTTATGTAATGCATGTAATAATATTATAAAAATTGCGTTCTAGGCTTCTGTTTCGTGACTGGCGTATATTACGTTCAATGTATAAAGGCATATACATATATATATATATATATATATATATATATATATATATA
>NC_068983.1:50389715-50390172 GCF_001194135.2 Octopus bimaculoides
TATATACACTTATGTATGGATGTATATATTTAGGAGTGTATTTCTGTTTCGCTATTTCTTTTAGTCAAAAATATGTTTATCTTCCGTTGTGTTTTTGCAACGATTTTTCCATCAGTCAACAGAGTTATGATTGAATTTAACAAATTCTTTTGTTTTTTCATATTTTTTAATGACTTGTATATTTATGTATGTGATTTGCAATACCTTCAAACGCACAGAAAGAAACGTATATTACCACTTCGGTTCGTATTTACACCCGTAAATGTATATAAATATCCACTTGTTCATATGTTTATGTAAAACTATACATATATTGTGAATGTGCGTATATACGTATACATTGAGCAAATATTTATCTGAATATAATATTCAGTTAACAGAGTGACTCATACAGTAAAACATACACTCACTCACACACGCACACCAAACACACATATGTATATATATATATATATAT
>NC_068983.1:50390272-50390936 GCF_001194135.2 Octopus bimaculoides
TATATATGTATATATGTATGTATGCATGTATATGCATATATATATACATTATGTGAGTGTATGTGATGGGGTGAAGGAGCATGGCCTTGTGCCAAAGTTAATGCACCCACAATTGCGAGAACGTCGTTTCGACTCCATTTCACGTTACACATTCCATTTAGCTTTAGATGGGTAACTCTTCGACGGAATGAAGTTTCATTTATGAGATGCTATTAATCCTATTATTTTCCATTCGCCATGAACGTTCATTAAATTTAAATTTGTAGTTATTTATTGCCTCTCGTCTGTCGCCATTTCGTATATGCTCTGTAGTTAGACATAATATAGGTTTCGTGAATGTTCCTCTTATTTAAATATGCTCCCCTTCAATTCTAAGTCCATGTTTGGTCACACGCTGTTTTCTTCTTCACATAGAATTTATTTCATTTTTAGAATTATTTATTAGCAATTTGGTTACGTATAGTATAATTATCTGGTTCGTATTTTACGGTCTTACTTTTAAACATTTATTGCAACGGAAATATTCTGTTCAGGCTTAATGTCATCATAGAACGAGTCTGTAATTAATAATGCATACCAATGTACTGTTATATAAAACCACGAAAGTCTCTCGCGTACATATATGCATACACACACACATCTATATATGTATATATATATATAT
>NC_068983.1:50391735-50392372 GCF_001194135.2 Octopus bimaculoides
TATATATATATATATTTATATATATATATATATATATATATCGTGTGTGGGAGGCTTATGCGGTCACTTACGCACTTGTAATTTAAAATATATTGATTTTTAACCAGCCTCGATTTTTCAAATATCTACAATTTCGGCATTTTTTGCCCTAGCCATCGTAACATTAATTTGACGAAAATTGCCGGATTTTGACGAAAAATGCTTCATGGGTATAAACAGACAGCTAATTAACGGTAATCTATTCAGCAATTTCTAATTCTGAATTTCAATGCCAATTGTATGATTTACTAAAACTTAATATTCCATTCCTTGTTTTAATTCATCAGCGTTTCCGGTTTTGATCAGGTAACACCATTTTATTTCTCAAGCACAATTGAACCATTTTGCACACTGTCTATTGTGACATCAGTGTGACAAAATATGCCCCAAAGCTACAGAGTACGCCATTTTACGCACATGCACAAAAATGACTCCCTACCAGTCTCTGCTCATTTTTTCGTCAAATTGGTCCTGCCTATCAATACAGATTGAACATTTTTGAAAAAAATGTCGAAATTTGACGACAAGAGGTTCATGGCTATAAACACGCATCCTATTAACGGTACTTTTATACATATGTATATATATATATATATAT
>NC_068983.1:50392529-50394077 GCF_001194135.2 Octopus bimaculoides
TAACGATGGAAAACATTTAAATTGTGGAAAAAATAAATGAAAAGTTTTTTTTTTAAATGTTTCCATAGTATTCAAATACGAGGGGCATTTTCCTTGTTTCTGCCTGTCTCTGTCTCTTTTTTTTTTATTAAGAAAGAAAGAGGCACTCAAATCATTTCCTTGGAGTTATACCTATCATTATCTAAAATTTTTTACGGAAACATAGCTCGTCGGACACCATTTGATTAACAAACCCCAACCACCTAAAAGCCTATGAAATTTTAATTCGCATGGGGGCCAATGAAACTAATTTAAATAATAATAATAATAATAATAATAATAATAATAATAATAATAATGATAATATATGTAAATATATACATTTTCTTTGTTAAAATGTAAATATATATTTTTTCTTTGTTTCAATATACAAATGTATAAATATGTCTGTGTGTTCGTGTGTGTGCGTACGCGTGTGTGCGTACGCGTGTGTGCGTGTGTCTGTGTATATGTGTACCCCACAAACACAGATTATATATGTTTATATAAACACATACATATATACATTGTCACACACATGCACACATATTTATTATATATATATATATATATATATATATGTATACATGTATACATGTAAAGGCGCGTTCCTTAATGGTTAGGGCATTCGGTTTGCGATTGTAAGGTCGTGATTTCAATTCCCGGCGACGCGTTGTTTCCTTGAGCAAGAAACTTTATTTCACGTTGTTCCAGTCCACTCAGCTGGCAAAAATGATTTGTACCTGTATTTCAAAGGGCCGGCCTTGTCACACTCTGTGTCACGCTGAATCTCCCTGAGAACTACCTTAGGAGTACACGTGTCTGTGGATTGCTCAGTCACTTGCACATTAATTTCATGAGCAAGCTCTTCCGTTGATCGTATCTGCTGGGACCCTCGTCGTCGCAACCGATGGAGTACTCTCTTTGCATACATACACTCTATAAAGAGAGGGAATGAAAACAATAGTTGTTTTACTTTCCCCAGATTTGGACGTATATCCCTTATTCGCATAATCATCGAACCTGGAACTTAACAAACGTCTATCCATAGCACCTACTCAGTATTACCTGAAGCCTCTGGGTGTAATTGACACCACTGTCACTCATATATACAAGCATAATAATATATACTGATATTCAGGTATATTATATACTCAGTGGTTAGAGCTTCGAATTAACGATTATGAGATATGTGAGTTTGATTGCCGGACCGGGTTGCGTATTGTGCTCTTGAGTAAGACACTTTATTTCACGTTGCTGCAGCTCACTCAGCTGCAGAAATGAGTTGCGACATCACTGGTGCCAAGATGTATCGGCCTTTAACACTCCATGGATAACATCCGTGGCGCGGATAGGGGAGGCTGGGTATGCATGGGTGACTGTTGGTCTTCCATAAAACAACCTTGCCTGGACTCGTACCTCGGAGGATATCTTTCTAGATGCAAACCCATGTTAATTCATGAACGAAGGGGGTCACCCACTGAGATATATATATATAAATATATATATATATATATATATATATATATA
>NC_068983.1:50394391-50399054 GCF_001194135.2 Octopus bimaculoides
ATAAATATATATATACATACATACATACACACGCACATATCTATATTTATATATATATATATATATAAATAAATATACTTCTCGCGCACACCCACGTCCACAGGCATATAAACACACACAGGCACATACGGACGGAACAGGTTAGATAACTCGTTTAACAGCACCTTTTCTTATTTCTTTACCGCCCACAATGGGCTTCACGCAGAGGGGACAAACAGGGACAGATAAAGGGATTAAGTCTATTATATCGACCGCAATGCGTAACTGGTACTTATTTAATCGACCCCGAAAGGATGAAAGGCATAGTCGACCTCGGGGGAATTTGAACTTAGAACGTAACTGCAGACGAAATACCGCTAAGCATTTCGCCCAGCGTGCTAACGTTTCTGCCAGCTCACCGCCTTTTCTATTTAGCCTTCGTCAAGTACTTCTCCTTTTGCCTGAAGTATTGACATTTATGGTAAAAGTGCAAACCACTCAACTGCAATATTACTGTGGATAAAAAATATATTCAACACACACACACACATATACCCAATCACAAAACTTATGTGTTCGCATGCATGCTTGAATTATTGCTTGTATGCTTGTGTTCTAAATATATATGAATTCTAAATGTATATGAATATAGTGTCATGTACGCATTGCCTGATGGATAGTAGGCGAATTCAAATCCATATTGTAATCAAATCATCATTGGCAAATTTTGTGGACTTGGCAATCCATATCTCAGTAAACTGCAGGAAACAACACTCTTATATCTGATAACTGCCAAGTAAAATGATGACGCATTGCTTCAAGTTTCGTACACGTAACATTTTGTGTTCAAATTCAAATTGTCGTAAAAGTGGAGTAGATGCAGAATGACAATGCAAAAGGGTTTACAAATTTATCCAGTGGTCGATTTGTTCGACTAAAGCATGGCCGCAGTCAAATGAGTGAAACAAGTAAAATATTAAAAAATAATAAAATATATATATGTGGTGGTGGTGTGTGTGTGTGTGTGCGTGCGTGTGCATTCTTATGTGATTATGCATGTGCGCGCGTGTGTGTGTGTGTACATCAGTTTCTATGTGAATTTCTAGCCATTTATATGTAACAACATGCTATAGTCCAACTTCAATATACAATTCTCACGTATATCATTTATTTGCTTTTTCTACGCAACTTTTTTCACGCACAAAACAGCATGTAGTGATTAATCGTATTATGCACCCTGTTGTGCATATAATATATGTATGGTGCATTCAGTTCCTAATGCATTTCAGTCCATATGTTGTTTATGTTCTACTTCTGAGTTGCTCCGATTGACAGACCCTCAGTGAAAGACATTCCCGCAGTGAGATAACTGCTGTTATATCAGTTATACAGGATTGCATTGTTGCTTAGAGTATCGCTCGTTTTATAAAGTAAGATGTTTGATCTAAAATTAAATTTGTATGTTACTTTTACCAATTCCTGAAATCTTATAATGTATTCTAGCTAAACTGCCAATTAGCTCAAAATAGCTTATGTCCCTGCATACTTTTCATTAATAGATTATATTCCACATAACTAAGAAATAGTGCTTTGTAGATAGTAATAAAGAAGTGTGCAGATGTGCTGTAGATCTTATTGGATACTTCTGTCAGCAATGACAACAGTGGAATCTATTCATGAGAAACCGTACACAATTTGATGTGATATAGCAAGCTGGATGATATACCTCGCAAATAAAGTGGTTAGGGTTTGAATACGGGAAACTGAGCATTCTTTCCAGTCTTTTGCAAATTATAAAATCATGGAAATCTATGAAACAGTATGCTGGCTATTATTATTATTATTGTTCAGTAGTTTTATTTTATAACGTGCTTTCACTTCACTACCGAGCGCAGCTCTGTGCGCCTTGGGTATGTGCTGTGGTTTGCTGTGGTGCTCTTATGTTTACTGTACTGAAAGTGTTTTGCGTAGAATGTGTGCAGTACCCAGTAGTGCAATTTTCTGTATGTTATATATATATTTGTAAGTCCTGGTGTTTTTGTTATGTATTTGTCTGAATATTTTTCTTATTATACCTAAGGCACCTACTATGATAGGAATTGCTTCTGTTTTTAGACTCCACGCTCTAGTTCGCCCTTTTAAAGCCTAACCAGACTCATGGGCCCGGTTTCACGCTCTCTGTGGTGTATGTGTTTCTCCCCTCCCAGCTGGACGGGACGCCAGTCCATCGCAGCGTTACTCATGAAACAAGGAGAAAGAGTGAGAGAAAGTCGGGCGAAAGAGAATAACAGGGGTCGCCACCACCCTCTGCCGGAGCCTCGTGGAGCTTTAGGTGTTTTCGCTCAATAAACACATACACCGCCCGGTCTGGGAATCGAAACCGCGATCATCCGACCGTGAATCCGCTCCCCTAACCACTGGGCCATTGCGCCTCCACTGCTGGCTAGTATAGAGTTTGTTATTTCTTAAAGCACGATTTCAGTACAAGTGTATAATGTGGAACGGAATAGGATGTAATTTTGGTGTTCATCCACGAGTAGTTCACGAAGAGGTATGTTGTTGAAGCCACACTATAATTTTATGTAAAATTGGGTGTTGTATATTATAGGAAATTTTTGTGCGACATTCGTCCATTACATGTTCCTAAAATTCCTATAATTGCGTTAAAGAGATTGTGGAATTTGTAAGATGCTACATTTTTTAGGTATTTCTTGCACTCAAAACACATATGTTCAGCAGTTTTCTTAATCTGCTTATTTGATAGTGTGATGCATAAAATTATCTTCAATATATAGGTCAATACCGACAAAATAAATTGGTCCACTCATTAAACACAATTATTTCTAATAAAAATATAACCCTGTCTCAATTTTGAAGTTAATATGCTAATATGCGCGTATGCACCACCGTACGAGCGTGTGTGTGTGTGTGTGTGTGTGTGTGTGTGTGTGTGTGTGTGTGTGTGTGTGTGTGTGTGTGTGTGTGTGTGTGTGTTTCAGGAAAGACAAGCAAATGTAATTTGAATGCCATGATGATTAGCAATATCACATATGTAAACTATATTGAATTTGATTCATGGCATTTGCATTTCATAACTTAGGAAGGAAAATATTTCAGATTTAACACTGCAATATTATCCATCGGCCATATTGCTTTCTACTTCACCAACGTGAGTAGGTGTTGTCTAATTAACGGGTTATAAAACATTCATTATTGTCATTAAGTAAATGTGTGAATTATTTTTTGTTTCTTTTTTTTTTGATACAGTTATTCTTTATTTTCTTTATTCTTTGTGTTCGAAAAGAAAAAAAAAAGAAATGATTTAATTTTGCAGCTATACATTTATGAACGGAACGTTACAAGAAACGGAAACAGTAAATTATAACATCTGACACAAAAGCTGCTCTTTAATTAATTGAAATTAACTTGCCCTAGTCTATTGAATTTCAAATTCAATTTGCATATACTTTGACAGGTTTCACACAAGTAAACTTTACGTCACTGCTTTTTACAACAAGTGATATCTAACATTTTGTAATTATAATTGATTTTCTCTAATCAAGCCTCGTATACACTACAAATATCCTCCACGGATTCGTTCATCATCATTTCGGATTTAAATTATATTGTAAATGAAGCTTCATTTCATAAAAATAAATATTAAATAGATAAATTCAAGAGGCTTGGTATTTTCAATATATTTTGCAAAAACCTGATGAATGTTTTATTGCGAAAGTCTCAAAAATCTATTTGATTTTGCCTACTTGTAAAATGGGATATATTACAGGATATATCCAGAGAAAAAACGAAAAGGAAAATAAGTTGAGAAAATAAAATGTTGCTATATAATTTTCTCAAAAGAGAAAAAAAAAAAAGCGAGAGAAGAGGGAAAATAACTCTATGTAATAATGTAATGGAATATGCTACATTTACAGACAAAAGCACTAATATGCGCACAAACTCGTTCTCTCTCTTTACTGACTGTCTCTTACACACACAAATATTATATACAACAGTGGACAACATTGAGGATGAGTGTTCAGCACAGTATTTGGTGGATATATATGATGTATACATTAAAAAGGCAACCAGCTCTGCAATTGAGTTTGAATTCCAGACACTATGCTCTAAAGTGATACTATATATTTGCCTGTTCATTTTTGCGTTCAACAGGTTTCTACACTCTCCATGATAAACCAGCCTTAAACCCTACTGTCTATACCAATTGCATTACGGCATTCGACGCAATTTATTTGTAAGCATATAATTATATGTGTGTGTGCGTGTGTGTGCGTACATGCTTGTTTGTGCGTGTGTTTGCGTACATGCTTGTGTGTGCCCGTGCGTATCCGACGTATTGATGGAGTAGTAAAATGCAGAATCATTGTCTTTTATAACCCAGTCAGTGTTTATCAGCATCAAAAAGGCCCACATTCCAAATGAAATAATTACAATGTGGTGCTTGTTGATACTTGCAATACTAATACTTTTGTACGCATGCATTGAAGAAAAGAGAAGGATATAATATTTCGAGCGTAGCTCTCCGTCAGAATGAAGTAAGAGTAAGAAGATCCAGAGAGATGGAAAATAATAGTACGAGAAAAGGACATGCGTCATTACACACACACACACACGCATGTATATATATATATATATATATATATATATATATATATATATATAT
>NC_068983.1:50401055-50404586 GCF_001194135.2 Octopus bimaculoides
ATATATGTATGTATGTATGTATATAAATTCATATATACATATATATTTTCTATGTGTTGAGATCTAAGTATATATATATATATATATTGATGCACGAACACACACACACACAAGCACACACAAACACATACGCAAGGACACTCATACACACATATATATGAAACATTTGTATATGTGCATATGCATACTTGTGTGCGTGTTTTTACGATATTTTATTAAGATATCGAGGTGCAAGTAAACTCTAAATTTTCGATGGGTAGATAAACTGCAATAGTTTTCTTGCATGACAGATTTATTGAGCTTTCATCTGGAAGGAACAAATATATTTCTTTTGATATTCTTCATTGTACAATATTTTATACCAGTCACCGCCATATTCTCCACTTCCCAGCCGTTATGCATACAACTAGAATATGAATTTTCGTTAAACATTTCATTTTCGTCTTTGTTGAATATACGTAACATTCATATGGTAGTGGTTGCAGAAAAGACAGTGACGCTACAAAAATAAATGTGTGTCTGTGTATTCGTATAATTCTGTAAGTATACATGTATACGTCTATTTTGCATACAAAGGAAACCAATATCTTAATGATTTTACATATAATATGTAAGCTAAATCCACTCACGAGAAAACTAAATATCCTCTCACTCAAATATACGTGCAGATACACATGCACGTACACATTAAAATATACACACGGACATATTTGTTTGCACGCTCATACACACGTACGCCCGACACACACACACACACACAGACACGCACACTAACGGTTTGCGTCATAATTGTAGATCTTGAAATAAGTAAATTATAAAGTGATAGCATATAAAAAAATCTTTGCAAAGAAAATAAACGAAGGCCGTTCCACTTCGAGTTCTACATTTAAAATGAAATGACGTATCGTCCTTTCAAAGATGCATGCTATTTTAGGTGGTAGGAACAAAGCTGGCAGAATCATTAGCACACCGGACGAGATAATCAGCGGTATTTCGTCTGTCGTTACGTTCTGAGTTTAAATTCTGCCGAGGTAGACATTGCCTTTCATCCTTTCGGGGTCGATAAATTAAGTACCAGTTACGCACTGGGGTAGATGTAATCGACTTAATCCCTTTGTCTGTCCTTGTTTGTCCCCTCTATGTTTAGCCCCTTGTGACAATTAAGCAATAAGAAACAAAGCTTCTAAAAGTAATGTTTCTCAAAAGATTGCTCTGTTCCAGCGGCAGAACATGTCGTGTGATTGTGAGTCCGTCTTCGACTTTGTATGCCCCTAAAATGATTTTAAACCTATATTTAAAATCTATGATTTATAGCTTATTCTAATACAATTTCTCAGGTCAAACATTACTAAGTTTCCGTACTTTTAAAACACGATGAACAATCTTACTCGACTTTCGGACTTCATTGTGTTCTTATTAGAGCTGTCTGCAACAATTTGACCAAACCTATAGGGAAAAGCAGACACTATGTATATACTCAACAAACCAAGTAGCTGAAGAGAACTGAGGCAACTAATTTGCATACCATAAGTGTTTAATAATTTTATTTAATATCAGGTGCCCGTCATCTGGGATGGCAGTCCACAGAGTATCAAGGTGTTGTATATGTAATTTTATGAAGTACATAAATTAACAGAGGAAACTTAAATATTACTCTAATTCAGCTGTACACGACTAATGTTAGTCGACATGCCAGCAATGGCACGTAACCTATAGATTAAAGAATGGTTTCGGTTGTGTGTTTGATTCATAATCATAAAATTGTATTTTAAATCTCTATCCGAGCCAGGAGGTCTAATGTCTTTCGACATAGCACTTTCGATGTTATTGAATACGAATCAATTTTCCTACGGGAGGGTGTTCATTCTAGCTGTCACGTCTTTGTCATTCCGTTAGGTCAAACGTGAGTTTGACATGAACGTATTTACTTTTGCTCGTGTTTTCATAGATATGTGAAGCAATTAGGGTATATATAGACCCAGAATCACGTTAATAACTTAAGAGTAAAATTCATAATTTCTCGGTTTTCTGTGAATCGAGTTTGGTAAAATTTTTGCTGGGTGGTTTGCACACTATGGCACCACAATTGTTATGTTTTCATTATTCTGCGTAATATCCTTTCTTTTTTATTTCAAATTCTTCAGTTTTGGGGTGAACTACGCTAATAGCTTTAGAATGAAAATTTCCCATCCAGACGTTTTCTTTTAGAAAATAAAGGGTAATGATACATATTAAGCGTAGATTGAGAATATAGTAAACAGAAAACCATAATAATATCATAACATCTATTGACGTAATGAACTATTTAGCCACATGAGCGTGAAAGAAGGAACGATCCAATTGTGGAAACTCGAAGACTGACAGCTAGGGATTTAAAGAATATTGACCGCAAATTACGTTGGAATCCTGGACAAACAAGCAAAGCCATTTTCACCACCTACGGACTTTCTCATCTACCAAAAAACACCAGAAATCACATCCTCGGTACCGTGGCGTCCGTGCGAGAACCACCTTAAACTGCCTCTTCACAGGAGTTTGCGGCTTCATGGGCCTAAAATACATGATGTTTGACTTGAGTTGTGTTCTGTTCACTGACGAAACCAAGGCGACCCTTCACGAACCTAATGGTTGGGCAAAGGGTTGAGTCTATTTTGGAGATGAGCATCACCAATGTTTACGGCAACAACAGAGTAGAGGAGTCAGGTTGTGGGCTGATATCATTGGAGACGGACTTGTTGGCCCAGTCTGGGTTCCGAAGAGGTTGAAAAAGTTAAAATGACGGCAGCCTCCTACTACAATCTCCTAAAGGAGGTCTTGGATCACTGGCTACCTGACATATTGCAGTCACGTCTAAGAAACCAAGTATTCATGTATGACAACGCTCCCTTCCGCTCTGTTAGACCCACCCACACATTCCTAGAGTCTTACGACATGCAGGGTAAAAGGTTGATGGTGTGGCCGTTAGCATTTCCGGATCTCAATCCTATCGAACATCTTTGGTCCATCATTAAGCAAAATGTTTATGACGATGAACACCGATTTACGTCGAAAGATGTCTTATGGACGACCATGAAAGCTGCAGCCGAGGCGGTCAAACCTGTTACTATTAAGAACTTGACACGTTCCATGACTAACAGGGTTTTTGAAGTTATCCGTCGTAATGGTGCTCAGGTGGCTAAATAATTCATTATGTCAATAAAGGTTATGATATTATGGTTTTCTGTTAAGTATATACTGAATCTAAACTTAATATTTATCATTACCCTTCATTTTCTGAAAAACAAATATGCCTAGATGGGCTATTTTCATTCAAAAGCTGTTAGTGTGGTTCACCATAAAACTGAAATAAAAACGGATAGACGTTACACAGAATAGGAAAACATATGGATAGTGTTGCCATAGTGTGTAAACCACCTGGGAAAATTTTATCAAAATCGATTCACAGAAAACCGGGAAATCCTAAATTTCTCTCCTAAGCTATTAGCTTATTTCTGGTTGTATATGTGTATATATATATATATATATATATAT
>NC_068983.1:50406151-50406826 GCF_001194135.2 Octopus bimaculoides
TTGGTCATTGAACGGTGATCGCTATAAGCTTTAAGATTATATAAAAATACCATTATTATTATTTACAGGATTGTAAACTACGGCACCGTATAAAAAAAGCATTCGCACCGAATGCATATATATATATATATATATATATATATATATATATATTTCGGACTATATTATCGCACTGTCGCTGCCATGTTTATATTATGCGTTTGGATTCAGTCTAAATCGCTAGTAATTTACAGTGAAGTCTACATATATTTTTAACACACTAACGAAATGAATGAGCCCATACACGAAAAATTGTGCCAATGGAATCTAAGATTTGACCCTATTTATATTGCTATTGCTTCTATAGTATCCTGTCCTGGCCAACTCTTTAGATGTCCGAAATATCTACTTCATCTAAAAACAGTTTGTGCAAGTCTAATATGATCAAGTTTGTTATCTCGTTATTGAAAGGCGGGTTTGGCTGCTGCTTCTATTCTAGCGCCAACAAATACGTAGCTTTTAATTTTGCTCTCTTGATGCTACATAATATTATATTTAATGCCCTCCCCCTCCCTTGGGGTGCAAGATGAATTAGTTACATTCGTTTCTATGCAGAGGAAAATCGTTTAAATCGAAGAGATGTCTTCAATAACATCAATGAGAGCACAAATGAAAATATAACTATTTTATGTAATG
>NC_068983.1:50406836-50429113 GCF_001194135.2 Octopus bimaculoides
ATATATATATACATATATATATATATGTATGTATTTATTATTTAAAAAACACACTATATGTTTTTATGAGCTACTAATAATTCCATGTTATTATCACCTACCTATACGTATAACGTACCTTAAATATTTGAAACGAAAATAAAATGGCAAGGCTCGAAACTGCAAAATAAGCAAGTGGTATTTCTAAATGCAATACGATAAATCAAAAATAAAGCAAATTTTTATAAAGTAGAAACGTACAAACCAAATACCTCATAAACTGAGTGCCAGCTCTGTTTAATGGAATAGTTGTAGAAAGATTTGCTTTACGCCTATACATTAATCGATTTATTAAATAGCAGTATGGCTACACCATACGTTATATGCTTACCCTGAACGATCAAACTTGTGAAAAGCATTGTACACGCTTCAACATTTGCGAAATTGTAAGATGTGATTTGAAATGTAATGATGGCTATATATTTTCTTGGTGGTTGGGATACTAAATAGAGAATCTCTCGTTCCCTCGTTTTTATTCCCTTTGCCGGCTGTTACAGGATGAAATTCTAAATTAGAGCATTAGATTATTAGAGTATTAATTAATGAAAGAAAAACATAATACAGCAAAAACAACAAGCAATGCTATTTTTTTTCTTACGGAAAATATTGAGTGAGAAATAACATTCAATACATATTAGAATTTAACATGTTCCAGAGTGTACAGAGATTGTATGGTGTATTGAAAATGCGCATGTATTTCATTAAAAATTCTAGTTAAACTTCAAGGACATAGCACTAGCAACAGAAAATTGGCCAACACATAAACTAATTAATGGAGCACTAACAAACCCACACTGCTTCAACGGACCGACATTAACATCACCAACAATATGAATGAAAGCCGTACCACATGGTCCGACGCTGAAAATGCATTATGCACATTATATTTGATGCAAATCAATTATGGATCACTAGAAATTCTGCTTCACTCGAATCAGATAAACTTGAACCGGAGGTAATGTGTACATAAATGGTCTGAACCTATTCTTTAAGACTAATAAGTGGTAGAGTAAATTCATAAACGGTAAAAGAGGTTATGTATCTATAATTTACAGCTGTAATTTTCCATCTGCTCTATTCTGCAAAAGAATATCAAAGACGAATTACTTCGTATTAGAAATGGAAAAAAAAAAAAAAGATTATTTCAAAATATCACTTAAATTAAAATGTCAATTAAAAATATGTATAGCAAACAAAAATAAATAGAAACTATCATATCAATACGCCCGGTAATATAAGCAGAATATCTTAAATTCTGAAATATGATCTCATGAGAAATTCACCGTACAGAACGGATATTAAGAGAAGAACCTGTGAACTCTTCATGAAGAGATTAATATTCAATTATAATATATCCAATGAAGTTAAAAGCAGTGAAAATAAAAAAAGTAAGATCGACATTGCCGCATGCAAGAGAGGCCAATACGTAAAGAAATACAAAAGAAAAAAAAAACATACCGTAGCTTAACTATTGAATACTGATTGATAAATGTTGAACAAGAATAACAGAACATTTGAAATAAAATAGAGCATAAGATTAAAAGTTAAGTTTGAATTTGTAAAATGTGGCAATTTCAAAACAGACAATACTATTTATAGAGTGTATTGTTTAAATTAAAGTTGATTGATGGAATTTGTTTAGACAACCTGGGCAATTTCTAAAGACCGAAAGTCATGATAAATTATCCACTGCGTTATAAAAAGTAGGTCATCGAACACTTAATAAGGATGAGCTATACATATCAATATTCAAAAGGTAATCGAAATATTTTATAGAACAATCAAACATTATTATCTGCAAAAGTTAGTCCCAGCTCAGAACTGCCGATGTAAGATTATGAATAGGAAAGTATCAAAAATAAGAAAACAAAACATAGTGATATCGAAAAATAAAAAAAAAATACATATCTATATACTTAATAGACGAATGAACAACAGAAAAAGTGAAGAAAGAGGTTCTTGAAATATACCACAAAAGAAGAGCATCTGAAACAAAGATTCTTATTAAATACCAAAGGGTCCGTGTTTGGAAATCTATATCGATTCTTTGAAAGAAACATATAGTTAGTCTCCAACACGAATCGATTTTTGTCGTGAACTTGTTGAACAGAAACTAGAAATCGATGCAACACTGTCCATTTTGGAGGTGGAATAATTTGGAGTGCGGGTAATGACATAGAATTGATTGACCGGAACGACAATGCTTAAAACGCGCATCGTCTGCTCAAATTTGGGACAGTATTTTAACACAGATGGTTAACACAACGTTCCCAAAATGCAAAACTTAAGGGAAAACTAAACGCGATGCTTCATTCAAGCTATTCATTTATACTTGAAAAAGAAAGCACAAATGACTACAAAAATATATGGTAATCTGTTGAAAATCAAGATACAGCAAACGAGAGGATGGTAGAAAAATATATTATTCACTAAGGGTAGAGAAACAACAAAACTGAAAAAGCAGACATAAATGTAATATTGTATAATTACTGTAAAATCTTCTCTAACTGTACAAGAAATGTTTGAAAACTTCCGAAATCTTATATGATCTAAAGATTTATTTTTTATCGACAAATACATTGTTAATAAAAGAAAGAGGGACTTATCTTTTCTAGGATCTCGCATTTTTGTTCTTAAAGCATTCACAAAGCGCAAGGTTACTATAATAAACAGACGTTAAATACGCCGCGAATAAATCGCAAATTGTTATTCACACAAGGAGACCAAAGGATTTTATGAAGACAAATTGGTCATCTTTCAGAAGGATTAACGCGTCGAAATTAATTTCTCTTCATAGATTCAACAGCTTTACTACTCACACGAAGCCAGAAAGAAATGGATGGCAGGAAGGCGTAGGCTGATATTGCTACTGCTTATTCATTATTTCTAGTGAATGTCATTCATATACGAAAGATGTGCGAAGGTAATTTTAAAGAGAGGCAAGTTTAGAAAATTCATATTAATATCATGTTAGATAAATCAATACAGAAAAAATAATTACACTACAGCTAGACTTACTAATAGATAAGAATTAAGGAAGTAGATAGTGTGCAGCATTCACACACATATTGACAGAAAAAAGGTTTAAGGCAGATTATAGAGGTATTGAATCAATACATAAAACTATCCTAAAAGCCATTAATAAGATAATAGGTATCAATCTTCTAGCTTTCCAGTAATGAGTTATAGTTATAAGTCATTCAGCTGAGGGTGTATACAGGGAATCAAACGAAATAATGTATTGAGAATATAACGACCAACTCCAACAGAGAAAATACTAAAGATAACAAGAATACATACATGAATGTGGGGGGATCTTTGGAAATGGGAAAATTAATATTGATTATCTGAAGTAGAATAACAAAAAAACGTTAGAAGAAAATAATGAGAAGTTAATATAAATACCGTGAAACATTAACAAAGAGATGTTGTCTCTTTTTTCTTGAAAGAGACCAACAATTACGAAACAGAGCCTAGATTAACAAACAACTTTAAGGAGAAAGAAAAACAAAAGTGTAGCTATTGAGAAACGGAGATAACTAACTCAAAGATTGTATTACACAATATCATACTCAGACGTTGACATGAAGCAACAATATGCAGTGAATACTTAGAAAAACTGGACGAAGACAGAAAAGTGGTGAGCAATGCATAACATTTGTTGGTGTGAAATTAATTTAATTGTAACTCAAACCAAATTCATCGTGAAAGAATCTATCAGAAAACAGCGAACTGTTAATGTGTGTAGGTTCGAAAGAAATTATTCTTCCTGTCTTGCCTTTATTTTTGCCTAGTCACGTGTGAAAGAAAATACGTATTCAGACACAAAATAAAATTTGAAATGCATTCATAAGAATGTATACCGGAAGATAATCTAAAAGAAAAAAAAGTATCTGATTCCATTATGGGATAAAGCCATTGAATCTGCCTTAAATATTAAGTCAAAATACGAGTAAATCGTTGTCAAAACATTTCAGAAAAATAATGTCTTATTTATGTATAATTACCAAAATACATTATTTTTATGCAGGAAAGAGAGACAATATGTAGATATCGGATACGAAATATGGCGACTGAACACATATCAATTCTCATATGAAAAGATACTCCGAGCAAGAAGGAATTTATTTATCCAAATAAATGGAATGCAAGACATAGGGGAAATAATTGAGTTATACTCTTGGACACTTAGCAAATATTACTAGAAAGCAACTCAGCTTATTATTTTAACTCACATTTCAAATATACAATACTGTATTTTTTTCCCACTTGCAAAGCTATCACTGATCTATTTTATTTTTGTTGCGTCCATCATCAATACGTTGTGTTCCATGATTACGGGCAGTTTAGATGCATTTTAGCTATTATCTCTAATTACAAAATTGAGAAACACGTATTGTAATAATGTTACAGCTGTCTTACTAATGAAATAATGTCTCGGATATCATCGTTCCTACTCACTTCCAATCTTTCAAAGAATGCCATTGTCTTGTTTTCTAGTTGCTTTTTCAACAAACAGAAGGTTTGATTCGCCTGGTGACACTCAATTATAATGAAGAGCGAAATTAACATTTGTTACTTATTTTCTGTCGCATTAAATAGGACATTCATTTGAAGATAACCCTATTATCATACTTATTGTACTAGGAATTATTCTTTAGAGTGGTTTAACGTAACATTCATCGGAGACGTATTGTGTAAGAAGCTTTTAAGTATGGTAATGAATAGAATTTGAAAGAAGTATAACGTTACCAAGAGCAGCATCGGCTTTATTAAACGACAGCAACGAGAAATATAAACGTGTCGCGAACTCAGGTCACTAATCATATTTCTTTTGTTCGCGCACATTATTTACGTAGATAAAAGAAAAATGTAAAGTTGTTTGAAATACAAGACTGCGGATACTTTAATTAAAACTAATTGATATGACTATTGCGTTTAAAACCTTTGAAAATTATAAAATATTTCTAATATTTTGAAATTTATTGATTGTTATTAACCGAGAAGCAGAAGAAAACTATACAGCAGGACATTTTTTTAAAGAAAAAAAAACATACGATGCAAATTGTAAAAAGCAAAGACGTAGAAAGAAATTAAATGAAAACGGATAAAAGAAAAAAAAGTTAAATATAAATGAGAGCAGATAAAGAAGCAAAATAATAATTTGAAGTTCTTTACTCCTTTATAATTTTATCTTTTAAGATTCTACTTGACTTACGTTCTTACAGTGACTTTTCTAACGTCCTCTTCTTATTTGTTTTCTCATCTTTAGTTTTCAATTTCAATTCACAATTACACTTAGACCAAACAAAAGGAATTAGCCTCTGGATAGTTTCTTCTAATAATCATTTCTAAAACAAAAACAAAAAGAGAAAACTGATATATAAAAAAAAAATGAAATATTTTAAAATATTCCCGTGATAACAATGTTAACAAAATGATAATAAGAATAGTGATATAAATATTAAACAACAAAACAAACAGCGACAAATAAGTAAAAATATCATTGTAAATACAAAGCTAGCATTGAAAGGATAGTATTGATTAATATATACTTCACTACACATTCTCACACAGCGACACAAACACACTCCTCTATATATACTTATTTACAACCTTATACACACATACAAACTCACACACACACGTATACACATATACAGGCTAATATATTTATATACATAGAAATATATTGGCAATGCAAAGCGAATAGTTACTTCAGATTTTGTTAAGTGTGGCTCTTACTGTGAATGCTATTGCAGCGTATAATACATTAACCACTCGTTCACTACATATATATATATATACGTATCTTAAGGCTTCCCATGCGGTTGGTAATCACCTTTCATTGTGAAAACTTTACAAGTATCAATAGGTGCATATAGATACCTGCACACAAAGATACATACATACGTACTTAATATAATATGTAATATAATATGATATAATATATATACAGGTTTGTGAATTCATTTGAATAAAATTTCAAAACTTCAATAGTCATCAGTTGTTGAATATTAATATAGAATCAAGATTACCTATTACCATTAGTGGAGCTGGAGTTGTATGCAACATAATCTTACTACAATGGGCGTTATGTCCGTCTGTCTGTCTGTTCCGGCTTCACCGCTAAACGGCTGGACCAACAGTCACGGCGCTTTTCTCATGAAGGAGGTAATCAAGAATGTTTTTGCCGGAAAATAATGTGAAAAGGAATGAATATTTAGTGGATATTGTGTTTTGTATTAATAAATATCATTTGATTTTTTTCTTTTTTTGTCAAAATTCCGTCAAAGAGGATTAAAAATTCCGTCGAAGAGGAGTTCAAGGGACGAATTAAGTCAAATAAAGCTGGCACATATTTTATCGACCTCGAAATGATGAAAACCAAAGACGACCGCGGCAGAATTTGAACTCAGAAGGAAAAGACTGACGAAATGCCGATAAGCATGTTGCCCGACGTGCTTACGATTCTGTCAGTTCAGCGGCTTGTTTAAACACTTGATATTAATACTATATCTGAAGGTAATGGAGGCGCAATGGCCCAGTAGTTAGGATAGCGGTCTCGCGGTCGTAAGATAGCGGTTTCGATTCCCAGACCGGGCGTTGTGAGTGTTTATTGAGGGGAAAACACCTAAAGCTTCACCTAAAGGACACGGCAGGGGTGGTGGGGAACTTTGCTGTACAGCTTTCTCTCAATCTTTCTACCTGTATCTGATGTACCTGTATTTCAAAAGGCCAACCTTGTCACACACTGTGTCACGCTGAATCTCAGCCACTTGCACGTTAATTTCATGAGCAAACTGTTCCATCGATCGGATCAACTGGGGCCCTCGTTGTCGTAACCGACGGAGTGCCACGACGACGATACCTGAAGGCAGCGAGCTACCATTATCCTTAGTATGCCAGTCAACATGCTTAGAAACATTGTGTCCGTCTCTAGGTTTTGACTTCAAATTCCACCGAAGTCGACTTTGTCTTTCATCCTTTTGGGGTCGATAAAATAAATACTAGCTTTTGATGAAATCAACGTATCCCTTCCCCATGATTCCTATATTCGTGTCAAAATTTGATACCAATATTAACATTAAATCAATATTCCCTTTCATATTTCGTGAACATAAGTGTAGTTACTCTACATGTATATTAAATTTTGAGACCCTATTTTTCCAAAAGATCCCATGCTTAACTAGATCCATTTTCATTTATCATAGTCAATGTATCTTATGTATATATATATATATATATATATAGACACACATATAAATGTAGGGCAATTCAAGTGATGAGATTGATTCCTCTCTTTGTTTGTATCATACTCTCATGTAGTCACCTTATTTCTAGAAACGATGGGCTGTGCTTACACCTGAATATGAATGGTATGGCTCCACAATGGTTACATGCTCGAAATCCGACGTATAATGGTATCGCCATCTCATATCTACGTGTACGTAGCATCTAGCACATTGTTCATGTTATATAACATAGGCCCCAGATATATTCCTGACGTCACAGTGAATTTTGGATAAGAATACTATTAATCAACAGAAAAATGAACATGAATGAAAGAAAGTATTAATGTCGAAAAGAAATTCTTTAAAAGAAATAAAATATATTCAAGCATAGCATTGTATTTATTTTGTATATGTATGTAAACAATTATTAACTATTCAGAAACAAATTAAATTCATTCATATTTTTTTTATGGAAGCGGTATTAATAGTTTCATGAATTATTCCAGTTGTTTCATCTCGGAACTAATCTGATAGTTTCCATGTGAATTCTCAATTAGCTAATATTTGCTTTAGTTATAAAATAAAGATAGAGAAATATTCTGGAAATAGTAAAAAATATAAAGCTAGTTGCATAGTGAACATGCGTCTTTCATATGTTTCATCGCTGTAATTTATATTCTTTCATATTATATTAAAGAAGTTTTATTATTAATTTTATGGCAACTAGCGACAAAATATCTATAAGTTAAAGATTCATAAACACTGTTCTGTGTTGCTAAGTCGAAGTACAATTCTGTCTAGTATGTGTTATATTTTTCAAAACTCAGATGCTGATCTTTAATATATTTACAAAGGAGTTATTTGATATATTTATATTTCTTCGACCTCTCACTATCACATATCAATATAGTCATCAGAAATGCAGCTCTCAATTGATTAATTCATTCTCCTCAATTATCATATAGAATTAAATGAATATGATATACTAGTATCAAGTATGTTCAAGATGCCTGAGTTTCCTCTATGTTAATACGATGGAAAGCGAATTTAATGTACGAGTACATCCAATTTTCATATCAACGTTGACAGGTTTCCAGGCTATGTGAGATATTTTAGAACACAGACGTTTCAGATGTGAACAATACAACAAATATTTTAAACAACCTTTATGAAAAAATTTTCAAGTAACAATATGTCAAAATCTGTATTTTTGAATACCGAAAGAACATATTGATTTTTACAGGTGGATAAGTTAAACTTAAGAAGTCTAATTAGATGTGTTTAATTGAAATTTTCCAGTTACAAAAAGCAATTAACGTATATCCGTATCACGGTTGTATCACCTCTCAAACTGTAAAAATACGTGAGCACCTCCAAGATGGCTTTGTGAAACATCTGCATTGATGTTCCAGAAAACAATATCCAAGTATCACCTCGCGCGGTTTAACCTTTCTCTTATTATACATCTCTCTTGACTTACCCAAACATAGAAAACTTAACCAGAGAAAAGATAGAAGCAAGAAATAGAAGACGTCCAGATTTTAGAACGTCGTGTGTGGAAAGAAAATAGACGATGGTCACGTGTGAGCAACGAGAGAGACAAAGAGAAAGAGGGGTGAAAGAGAGACAGATAGAAAAACGGTGAAGGGGAGAAAAATGGAATTAGAGATAGATGGGGAAACTGTACAGGGTAGAGTCGTATGAAAAAGGTTAAGATAAACTTACTTAGAAATGGATGCGTGGCGTTCAATTTAACAATAACATAAATTATATATATATATGGGTACAGGACTTCATCAACGTTGTAAACAAAATGAAGTACGAAAACGAGCGAGTTAAATACACCTACAACGAAAGAAAAATAGAATGCAGACGTAAATTACAGCTGTTGGAATTGTAACTTACTGTAAGAGATATAATATATTGACTGCCTTGACTTGATTAGTGTTAAATGCTGTATTAATACGAGACGAGATTTCCTTTCAAGGTTTACTTTTATTCAAGAAATACAACGTTGCTATAATGTTTCAGTTAGACATTTACTACACCTTAGCAATCTGAAGAATCTCATACCTTTTATCGTACAGGGAAGGTATCAGTGTTCCCCACTGTTGGGTTTAAGGGACAGAATTAACATATTTATAACAATAAATTTATGGTTTCAAATAATATATGGTATCAAGTACTTTTTATTTCGCTGTATTATAACGCATATGTGTGTACATGTTTGTTTGTAATCTCAGTTGCGTCTCTCTCTCTCTCTCTCTCTTTCTCTCTAACTCTTTTTGCTTCTTTTACCACGATGGGTATAATATATATTTGTAGTAATAACTTAGATAACCGGAGTAACACATTACAGAAATTAATAATAAAACTTAAACATTTCAAACTAACACTTCATGTGGCAGAACAGATCCTCAATCTATTCAGGAAGACAATAAATTATTAATTTTCACAATTCTATATATATATCTATTGATAAGTCACCCAGCAAACATTTATAGCAGTGATGTTTTTGCTGAAATTAATTTGACTGTTATTTATATATATATATATATATATATATATATATATATATATATATATATATATATATATATATATATATATATATATATATATATATATGTATGCATATGTATATATCTATAGATCCCCCATATATATATGTATATATAAATATATATATCATATTATATCAGATTATATTATACTATATCATATATTATATTATGGTCTGCAAGCGATTTTTTTCTTCGTTATTGTTCAGTTGTGATAATGTTTCGTTTTTTATTTTTTTATTTTTGAATACGGGTGTTTCATTTTTAGTGTATGTAATTTTTTTTACAAGTCTTAATATCTCCAAAGGATAACATAATAAAAAATGTTAAATGTATTTATCATTTCTTCTGGAACATGAAATATATATAAAGCGATAATAATATATAAAAAAATAAGGAAACCTCTTAATTCATATTTCCACAAATATAATTAAAGTCTTGGCTCTTATAGATTTTCCTCCATTATCTCCTTCTCTCCACCTACGTTTTTGTTGTTTCCTATTTACTTTATATTTTTCTGATTGTTTTTGATTCCCGTTATCATTATTTTTAGTGTTCCCTTGTTCTCTTATCTCTCTTTCTCATTTTCCATTGCGTGATTTTTTCGGACTTGTCCTGCACTTTTTGTTAGTGATTTTATTTAGTTTTCTCTCTCACCAACTTTTTTTCTGAATTTAAGTTATATATTATTTGTAATTGTATATAATTTCTCTTTCCTTTCATGTTTTTGGTTCTGCTTGTAATCTATTATATTATTCATTGTTTCTCAGATTTCCTTTTTGTTTTCATTCACACCTACACCCTTTATATTTTGATCCGCCTTCTTTCCTCTTTATAATTTTTCTACGTCAACCATCGGTATTTCTCTCCTAGTTAAAGACACTTCTTGTTTCTGAACCTTTAGTTCTAATATTTCGCACAATTACAAAGGATTACAAAAAGAAAAAAAAAATATTGTTATACTTCATCCGTCCGCAAATATTATCTTTATAATTCTTTTTCTCATCGTTTCTGTTCTCTTTTCAATTTATAATTCAAAATTATCATTAACAAAACATAAATTGAAAAGAATTTTAAAATTTCAATTCTTACCATATTCATAAATACAGTCATGAACGTATGACTACTATACAAAATGCACACGTTTTAAAATAGCCAGAAGCTGTATTAAATAATACAATGTACAGTGTTAGCCAGTTACCTTGATTAATAAATGATAACATTTATTTTCAACTACTTCTTACAATTATTCCCATCAGAAAAAAACATAATTAGTAACATAATAATCAGACGGATGATTATACAAACATATTAATAAAACAATGTTGCACTTAGGGCATACTACATGTAGCACAGAAGAGAATCCATACTAAGAACAAATAAATAGAGAGCACTCTACGTCACTGCACTGAGGATATTAGGAAGATTATTCCCTAATATATTTAACAAGATAACAAATAAGTACCAAACGTCATGTAAGATGGCGAATATGCAGTCAGATGCTTATTTAGGTAAAATATATTTCGTTATACATAAAATTGAAAGATAATATTTGGATCTTTTCTTTTTGGCCGGCACATAGAAAAATAATTTTTTGTAACTAAACACTTTCAAATTTCGTATACTGGTAGAATGTGTCATTTAAAACATTATTTACTGTTGGCGTTTTGAAGAAAATTCCTTATTTTCAAAGTTATTTCGTGTATTTGTTTTCACCTCAATAGACGTCATTGATTGGTTGAAATTACCGAAATACAACAACTTCAACATGAAATAACTTCGAAAATAAAGAGTTTTCTTAAAAGCGCCACGAGTAAATGATGTTTTGAATGACACATTCTACCAGTATACGAAATTTGAAAGTGTTTAGTTACAAAAAAGTATTTTTTTCTATGTGCTGGCCAAAAGGAAAATATCCTAATATTTCGCAATTCGTAATGGAATCATTAACGAAAATAAGATGCACGAGAAAAAGGTTTCATATACAGTACGAAAATACAACAGAAATATTGAATGATATTTGTTTCAAACGCAACAATTTGTAAGTCGATTATATCCACCCAAATTTTAAGTCAATTGTTGGCACTCTGTCGCTTACGACGTCGAGGGTTCCAGTCGATCCGATCAACGGAACAACCTGCTCGTGAAATTAACGTGCAAGTGGCTGAGCACTCCACAGACACGTGTACCCTTAACGTAGTTCTTGGGGATATTCATCGTGACACAGACTGACAAGGCTGGCCCTTTGAATTACAGGCAAAAGAGAAATAGGAAGTGAGAGAAAGTTGTGGTGAATGAGTACAGCAGGGTTCGCCACCATCCCCTGCCGGAGCCTCGTGGAGCTTTAGGTGTTTTCGCTCAATAAACATTGACAACGCCCAATCTGGGAATCGAAACCGCAATCCTCCGACCGCGAGTCTGCTGCCCTAACCACTGGGCCATTGCGCCTCCTTAAGTCTATTATATCAGACAAAATTCTCAACTGCTGCTTATTTTATTGACCCCGAAATGATGAGAGGCAAAGATAACCTAGCAGGAATTTGAACGCAGAGCGTAAAGACGGAGTAGATGCTGCTAAGCATTGTGCACGGCGTTGAAACGATTCCTACAGCCCTTTAAATAGTGCCTTTGAAATAGTGACTAATATCGAAAAACTGAGCCTCACTAACATATTTGAATACAATAGGAGAGATTTGTCTATATTCACGGCTAATTTAATAACAACTTCATTAAAAATCTTAGGACTAAATACAGAGCTAACAAAATCGGCATCAGGATTGCACTTCGTAATGTTTATGTCGAAAGTGATCAATTGGACGAACATTCTCAAAGTAATAAGTGAATAGCTAAATTAGAATGAGAGAATATGCCGAGGAAGTACTGGCCAAGGATGTAGAAACATGAACGAGGGTCAGTCATTGAATGGGATAATGTTACAGATGACTTATCGAAAAATATAACAGCCAGATATGTATCGCTGATAACGAATTTACGAACGGTATGATGAGCAGATCCTGATCAGCTCCCTAATAAAATTAGCCCCTTTATTCTCCGGAGGCATAAGAAATTATACGATAGATCTAGAGAACCATAAGCCCGATGGTCGACAAAAGGTTAACTGCAATAAATTCACTGAGAAATAAATACTAAATGGAAAATAAATATTGCGAGGAAGAGTGTGAGGTATGACAATGGCTTGGTGTCCGATGCACTTTAACATATCAAGTAGTGTTGAAAAGATGGCAGTGTTTTAAGAGCGAATACATAATTTCCATGAATGTCCAATCGGATTATGAAAACAATAGACACAAACAATAGATTAAATTTAACAGATATGATCTTCTAATAAAATTAAATTCTAAAAGTAACGATCATTTGATAGCAATATGCTGCAACAATTCTACCCTCTCTCCTTTTCATTTCGACATTGGAATCTCAGGTAAAAATACTAAACCAGACTGAAAATGAATTCAATTTCTATGTCTAGACCATCATACGTCTTTTGCATATAAATGGCTTGAAATTTTCGCTGAAGCTGATAATCGAATGAAAACATTAATGCTGGGTTTATATATATATTCACTAGACAGATTCGCCTGAAATTCGAGCTGGTAAATTGCAGGACAGCAATATTGAAGATACCAAAAGTAAATAGAGAACGATAATTTCATGTTATCTGAAATATAGAATAATGAGACCAGAAGCAAACTTACAAATACATAAAATATGTTGATAAAACAGAGTGAAACGCGCGCAAAAAAACATCTAAGAATGTTATAACAAGTATAAAACAGGATGAAGACACACAGAGAAAATGAGAAAAATAGTGATATAGCAATATCACTCATCTATTGCGTTACAAAACCATAACTGCAAATCGATCACGAGACCATTTCTGGTGCCGCTTTAAAACTCATAGAAATATTGATGGAGAACTCATTTTGTATTCGATGGTAAAGTACTAAATAGCAGCTCTCAAAATAGCATTGTCACATATGCATAATTTTGAACTCCTTTACTGAATGGTCAATATTCACACACACACACTGTTACATTTCTCCCTAGTATCTTTAATATACATACTCACACAATATGTCGATGATGGAGAGCTACTTAACAAACTTCCAACATACAGCATTTTTCTTGTATTATATTCTATTTATCTATCAGAAATTATCTTTCAGTCACAGTATGCGTTTAACATGTCTTTTGTTGAGGTTTACTTCTCATCGTAAAACAACTAAGACTACTGCAGTAAAGTTTGATTCATATATAAAAAAAGCAAAAACATTTAATGAATAATAAATCGAATTTGCTCAAGATATTTTTGGTTTGGTATGTATCGAAATCATGTGAATAGCAAGAGAGGTCGCCCATGGCAGTACCAAGAAAAAGAAGCAAGATATTAAATATGATAAAATTGGTAAGGTACAATAATACCTTACGCTATTTCACCGTAGACATGACAATATCTGCAAATGAACATCAATGTTTTTCTAACCGAACACCAGTAGATTCCCAATATTGTACACCAACATATAACCAATATATTTTTGGCTGTGCATTATAAATTCCATCGAACTCAGAATTGAAAACAACCATGTTGAATTATTCTGAAACTTTAAATCAAAATGCATACTGTTTCAGATGGAATTCTCTATGTCAATTGATTTAAATGATGCTTAGTAAGGCCTACCACTGTGTGCTAAACATTTAGAAATGTAATATATGGTTTCGGAAAACCTAATTTAAGCATCGAGTATGTGGAAAATGCTATCAATAACTTTTTAATTTACAAACATTGTTAATAAAACAAGAAAGACATTAACTTCTAACACTTATTTTAAAATCTAAAATATTTTACTTTATCAAGCACATTTTGCCGGTAATGTAATGCTATGCTTGTGATGTGCACGATCATTGCTTTTTGGTTTCACATCCGTGCGATCCGAAGTCAAAAGATTTAGAATCTATGTTTGATGGTGTCTATCTACCCAATTAGAAATAGCAACCTAATCTACATTTAATAACATTTTACTGTCCTGAACATGAAATGGCACATTGTAAGAAATAATGATAGAGACGCAACGTATATAAAAATTAAGGTACTATTATTGCTGGAACTCTTTTCATAGTATGTTTAAAAAATTAGCGGGAATACAAGAAGGGCAGCATCCATCTTATACGTTGGCGATAAAGGTTAAACCGTATCATATTTATGTTGTTACTCATATATAGTTATAATAATTTATATTCCAGTGATAATGATGATGATGATGATGATGATGATGATGATGATGATGATGATGATGATGATGATGTTAATAATGAATGAAACGTCATTATACACGACAAGAATAATACTAAAAATAGCAGTAATGATACTAAAAACAATACATGGAAGCATCATACGATTACAATTGAGCAATTAACCAGCGTATTGAATCAATGGTGTCAAGTAGTCTTAGCTGAACCAGCTAATTAACGACGTCATTATAAAGTTTCAAAAATGAAAGCCGTATTTGAATATTTTATTGTTTAAAAAATGTAAGCAATGAGAAACAATCAATGATGATAATATACAATAATATATGTTGCTGTAGTTTTTCGAATATTGTATCTCTTTGTAAGGTAATTTTGCATTGAAATCAGTGCATAATTTGTGAAAATTGATTTACAAAGTGTTTGTTACATTCTAATTTGTTGTTTTGCTTTTGTTTTCCTATGATAAAATATTACTGCAAACTATATTGTTGACATTCAGCTTAATAGATTGTGGTTTAAGTATATTTTGAATATTTCATATAAATATCATATCGAGACCAATATATTTAGATATAATTTTAATACGTATTTCATTTCTTTAGTATTTTAAAATATAAAGTGATAACTCAGTAAAGGTGAGGAGAAAGGGATATTTCCAGAAACAAATGTTTATATTCTTTGAAGACTATACATACATAGGGAATAGATATTGGTAAGTGAATCAATGCTATCTATTGATTGGCATATATTATAACAAGCTTGGTAGGGATACGGTCTAGTCGACATCCATTACAGCAGTAGATGAGAAAAAAATAACTATGAGTAGGAACATGCAAAATGCATGAATGACTTTTCTCTCTTTGAAATTCAATCTTCCACATTTATAAATAACGAGATCCATCACTATCGTTGCGCTCCAGCACGCATAGGGTTTAGTTAGTAATAGGTGCAATGTGTAAGGGCGATATATATATATATACACTATGACAATTAAGTGATCGTATTGTGCCTTCGTTCTGGGACTACAGTGTATGATGTTGATGATGATGATGATGATGGTGATGATGATGATGATGATGATGGTGGTGGTGGTCGTGGTGATGCTGTATATTTTATGTTGTAGACCTGGTTGTAAGGAGCCTCGCCTCCACAACATAAACAAACATTAAACAGAAAGCAGTAACACGTACGAGACGAAATATCCCGAAATTCAAAGAACGTAAGTGATCATTTAGTCATTTACTCAGGAATTCTTCTGATTTTATTAATAAATGTTGCACATTGTAATACGAAGAACGCGACTGACAAGTTACTGAAAATCGGAATGGCGACATATTATTATATTTTGTGAAATTTCTTATATTTTATATTACCATTCTATTACTATTTTATATTACGATTTATCGTGGCTTAGATTGTCATTTCAATGCAAATAATGCATGCACATTCGGTATTTATGGTCTGTTGAGAAACACATCACAGCTGCACTTTTTGAAGGACTGAATGCAACTTAGCACAGCATGTTAAATTGGCCTTCTTTCAAGAAATGCCAACCTTTGTTCCAATCAATAATGTTAATTGCTGACGAGTATTATACAGTATATCATGAATGGATTCTTACGGAATCATATCATACAGCTGATAGGAGAAGTGGAAAAGGGAACATCAAAGTGAAGCATCGAAAGATAATTCTCTGTATGGGTACCTAAATATGACGGAATAGAGCACCGTTTATGGTTACTCTTATACTCTCTGATACGTAATAGCAGCATTTTGCTATTACTAAAGTCCTTATTTGCGCGTCTAACTATGAAGACATGTTACAATGTTGTATTATGTTTTCACGTACACATATTCATGATGCAACCAATGTTAGGTTTGCGACTCGTATGGCCGATGATATAAAATTTATGATATTATACATACGTATTTATCTGTACCAATATATGCATATATGTATGTTTATGTGTGCGTATATGGTCATGCATTGATACTGCAGCCGGTTAGTCTCTGTCAGCCCATTTGGCTATCTGTTTCTGTATTCACGTACATATACACGCTCATGCACACACATACACACTTACATATGAATTTATCTATGCATATTCAATTATACGAAGAGCGTAGCGTATGAATCATGCATATGAAAATAATTAGACCCCAAGGTGTTCATATTCAACTACACATATTATCCTTCCGTTTTTGCATGTAAGATTTGATTTATAGAGGATAAATATAAGTTTTACCAAAAAGAATCCGATGAAAATATGGTGAAAAAAAAATGAAGAGAAATATATATAAAACTAGATCAAATCTGTTTACATTTCTATAAATTGAAAACATTATTCGAAAACATCATGATGTCAAATGTACATAAATGAAATGTTTAATATTACTTCATTTATAAGCCTATACTCCTTAAAAATAATTCTAAGTAATTATTAGTTTACGTGGAGAATTTGCAATTGAATTTTCATATATGCAGTTTAAAAGTAATATTTAGGAAACAAGTAATCCATGGTTCCATACCAGATGTTTACACCGGCTATTTCCGCTGCTAAATATAAAAAATATATATATATTCGTAACATCGTCTTGAAGTAGACTTGATATTATTATTTAACTCTCACGGTTTCTTAAAATGACGAAACATTAAGGTAATTTTAAATGTATATTCTAAAGATTATTGTATTTTTCCTTATGTATTGAAATTAATAAATTTCACTCAAATTCATACTTAATTTCTCGAGATACAATTGACTCGTATGTTCAATTGTAAAGTTCATAAAGAATGTTACTCTTCGAATTTAAGTACAAATTAGTGAACTCATAGGTTACAATATAGTAGAATTGTTTGTGTACATATTCTGCACACATTCACAAACACACACTACACATTCGCACACAGAGGCACAGACACACACACTCACGTACACATAAATGCACACACAGGCACACACATACACACACAAATATTAGCGTTCGAACAAAAGACATCGGAAGAATGAGTACGGGGTAGATTCATTGTACTACAAATTCTCCAAGGCGGTGTCTCAGCGTGGCTGTAGTTGAAAGAGCGAAAGAAGTAAAAAAAATAGAAAGTGATCTCTCTGTCTCTCTCTCTCCCTCTCTCTGGCTATATATATACATATATGTATATATGTAAGTATATACATATACATACACGCGCACACACACACACACACACACACACACATGCACGCATATATATATATATATATATTAAACAAAAAAAAGGACAACAAAAACCAATTCAGGACGAATATCTCAAGTCGTTTAGGATATTTAATAAGGGTAAGGTGTATTTGAAGTAATTAATTAATTGATTAATTAACTAATTAACTAGTTAAATTAATTATTAGATGTCTTACAACTGTTTTTGGAATATCCTAAGTGATAGGTTTGCACCTCCATTCCCTGGGTATTCCGTCATCAAAGACAAGGCGAGTATGTACGAAAGACATGACATTTCTCGACAGAACTTTCATACATACTCACCTTGTATTTGATACTAAGATATCACTTGGGATATCCCCAAAAACCGCTGAAAGTTAGCCATTAATCAATTAATTATTAACTTACAATTTGCCTTAATCTAATTAAATATTATAAATGACTTGAGATAATCGTCCTGCCTCGGTTTCGCTTTCCTTTTCCTCTGATATATACCTGCTTACTTGGAAGCCTACTACGGACCTCTAGCTCCATCCTCACCTGTGAACTTGGAATCTAATGGATGACAAATTATAGCACTCACACAGCGTACCTATTTGCTTAGATCACCAGCGAACTAAACCTTTCACATTCGAAGCGTGGACACACACACACGCGCGCATTCTGGCACAAGTTCCGATTAAAAGATTGTTTGGCACTAACCGTCACCGAATACTACGTCCCTAGCTTTGCTGACACCACGATGTTACCTAAAACACCATATAAAAAGCAAAATGAATGTTTTTTTTTCTTATTGATAAGTGCATGGGAGGTCGAAATTGTAGTTCATCATTTTGCGTCGATAAATTAAGTACCAGTTACATACTGAGGTTGATCTAATCGAATGTCCCGACTCCCCAAAAATGTTGTGCCGTGTGCCGAGTGTAGAAACGAATATATGGTGTATGAACTTTCAGTTCCTTTAGATCAGTATGAATCATTCTTAGAGTGAATCCTACTTGTGGATACAGAGTAGATACAAATGAAGAGGCAAAGAAAATATTTTCTTTACATTCTTTTCTACTGCAGGCACAAAGCCCAAAGCGTTTGGGGATTTGGTCAGTCGATTAGATTGACCCCAGTACGAAACTGGTACTTAATTTACCGACCCCGAAAGAATGAAAGGCAAGTCGACCTCGGCGGAATTTAAACTCAAAACGTAAAGATTTACGAAATACCGCTAAGCATTTCACCCGGCGTGCTAACGTTTCTTATTTCTTTATTACTCACAAAAGTCTAAACATAGAGGGGACAAACAAGAACAGAAAAGGGGATTAAGTCGATTATATCGGCCCCAGTGCGTAACTTGTACTTTATTTATTGACCCCTAAGTGTTGAAAGGCAAAGTCTATCTCGTCGGAATTTGAACTCAGAACGTAAAGACCAATGAAATACAACTAAGCATTTCGCCCAGCGTGCTAAAGTTTCTGCCAGCTCGCCACTTTAAATTTTCTTTACATTAACTTATCATTATATATATATATTTTGGATATATAAAAGTGAGTGAATGTCTTCCTCTTACAGTTAATTTTGATCAGTATTACCAGACATAAGCAATGTTAAAATCTTACTTTATTACACAAACGATGTGTCATATTTTTTTTGTTTATTAAAAATGTAAGAGCAGTATCTTTCCTATAAGATTTTCATTGAAAATTTATGAAAAACATCTTCACTTATAGAAACACAATTTTTTCATCAAACTATTCAATACCTTTAATGCGTATGCTAGGAGACAGCGATGTTCTGTTTTAATTTAATGTCCATGAGAGCAATGTGCATATTCAAATTATTCTATAGTTTTATTTTTTAAAGAAGCAATATTTTCTAAATCAACCGTGACACTATCGATATAGGGCCGCACAGTGCCTCCACGTGTTCACTCAAATCAGATACATTGCTAAAAAATTACTCTCTACTATTTAAGAGAGAAGAGCAGCAAACAATGTTAAGATGTAACGTCTTTAATGCAGCGAGATAGTAACAGCGTTAGCATGGCAGGTAAAATGCTTAGCGGTATTTCTCTGAGTTCAAATTCTGCCGAGGTCAACTTTCATTCTTTGTGGGATCGATGAAATAAGTACTAGCTGAACACTGGGGTTCAATGTAATTAACTTATTCTCTCCCCCAAACTTGCAGTTTTTGTCCCAAAGTTTGAAACCAACAATTATCCTGTCTATATTGTGTGAAAATAAGACGCAATGATAATGGATGCTAATCTTTTGATTAATTATTTACACACAAATAAAAGGCCTATAAGTAAATACTATCAAACAAGACTAGCTTCTAGATTTAATTCTCAAAATCAATTTTTCCTTTAGATACATTTTCAAACTTTGGAATTTCTAAGATACAATGAAACTTCTACAACAAATTTCAGAAATGATTTGCTGTTGAATTTCAATTAAAGTACATTTTTAAGAATAAGGCCGCGGAAGCCAACAACAATAAAGGACTTCTTAGAGATATTAATGAATGAATCAATAGGTGGCTAAGCAAAATATGCTTATCGCTGACCTCTTTAGCCAAAGGTCAATGATGAACTATATGACCTAAGGCTGAATCTATTGTAGCATTCTATAAAATGATGAATGCTAAAATCTTATTTTCATATAATGCATCTTAGACAGCATTTACTAATGTAATCTAGTTATTAGTGCATTTATTTGGAAATATTTGACCATTATAATAGCTTCTCAGTGGTAGCTAGCGGATTGTTTGGGAATAGTGTAATTTGGCTGTTCTTTTATATCTGAATTTTGCATTCATATACCTACATCAACAGATGAATATGATAATAGGATAGGAGAAATATCTGCTGCAATATCTACTATAAGTGCAGGCTAAAATTTATATAGCGTCCAGCTTAACTATTTTATAACTGTTCTGGTAAATAATTTCGCGCGTGTTCCATCAACATATGTTATGCAGTTGATCACAATCATCAATCATATTCTTTTCTCTTCTAGGCACAATGCCCGAAATTTTAGGGGAAGGCAACCAGTCGATTAAATCGACTCCAGTACACAACTGGTACTTAATGTATCGACCCCGAAGGATGAAAAGCAAAGTCGACCTCGGTGTAATTTGAATTCAGAATGTAAAGACAGACGAAATACCGCTAAGGATGTCGCCCGGCGTGCTAAAGTTTCTGCCAGCTCGCCGCCTTAATCTTCATTCTTATTGCATGAGTTATATATTAATATTTGCCGTTGATCACTAACATCGCTGTAGTAATTATAAACTTCATTAACATCTTCAACGCGACATTCAAATTTATTGCTTCCTCCGTTTCTCTTATGGATGATAAGAACTGTATTTTTCTTATTCTAATCAGGGGAGGATGGTAAGGTGTCAGAAAAGCTTCAGCGTTCTGGAGTTATGCATGAATTAGAAACCGCCTGTATAGGTGGCAATTTTTAGTATAATTAATAAAGCGCCTCCTATACAGACAATGAAAACTATGGGGATCCAATATTTGTAATTTAGTACATATTCTAAAACGATACATTCTTCTTTGTTCCTTCAACATTTGAAATGATCAGTATCAGAATTCGAACATTGTTATTGTTTCTTAAATTACTTTCATTAGAAAGAAATCCTTCAATACTTTTATAAATGCATTTATAATTATAAAGATGTTCACATCATATTCTGTATGTATTAGACTAGCCGCAAACGTCCAAGTTTTCATAAAATCATTAAATGAAGGAAATATGATATTAATTCATATATGAACATTTCCTTCAACTTAATTGAAAAACAAAAATAACAGCGTCTCAGATTTTAGCAGTCTTCTTCAATTCTGGATGCGACTTTTCCAAAATATATTTCACAAACAAAAATCAATTATGCAATACAAACAAACGCTAACAATTTTGATTGAAATCTTACGACTCTATAAGAATTCTAACCCTTGACATTGAAATAGGAAATTAAAAAA
>NC_068983.1:50429687-50430218 GCF_001194135.2 Octopus bimaculoides
ACACACACACACACACACACACACACACACACACACACACACACACACACATATAATTATGTATATATATATATATGCAGGCGAAGTGAAAGAGAAACGAGTAGATGACAGAGGCGCACATATATATATGTTGAAAGTTGATTCGATATTCAGTGTGAATAGGGTTTCTTATGAGGCTGTAAAGCAATGATGCTTTCTCAACCAATCAGCTGCTTTGTTGCTAGAACCACAGGTATCGTACAGATATCTCTTCTGAATTATATCCTCTACAGAATCAGGTAATTCTTTTTCCTTATGCTGAGTCGCGTGTTTTCAGATCACTAATAGAAACTAATGTATTAGACGTGCTATACAGCATCGTGTATGTATGTATATATATATATAATGAAAAACAGAAGATGAAATATACGAGAATTTATTATTAATCACGATAAATGTTTCAACAAATGTAGCATGTGCGTGAGTGTGAGTGTGTGTGTGTGTGTGTGTGTGTGTGTGTGTGTTCATGTGTCTGTGTATCTGTATGCATGC
>NC_068983.1:50430531-50432028 GCF_001194135.2 Octopus bimaculoides
TGAGGAACTTATACGCAATGGAAACCAGGAAACTGGCCCTAGAGAGTCTGCATAATTCGAGATGGCAACTTTACTTACTTACTTTGTAGATCCCTCTCCAGACACACCCAAATATTTACACAAATTACTTAAGTATTGTGTTAGGACTACACTCGTGTTCTAGTTTCATATTTTTAGTCATATAAAATTAAGCCATCCAATAGCCTTGCAAATTTTTTGGAAGACTCATGCTCTTATATCCATTATTAACTTATTGATCTATATAATTATTCAGAAATGGTGATGGGGGATATCAAGATAGTGTCATATGATTATACGTATACATTGTGGGCCGTCAGATGTGTTGATCTTTACACATGTTCCAATATAGATACATCGCATTTCGGTAATTTTACTTTAATGCGAGTTTGCACAGCACTACATTACATCATCCCAAATAAAACACATAAAATGTAAATATGTCTATACACCTGAATATTCAACTTAGCATCGCTTGATAATTAATTGCTGATATACACATAAAAACATGAACTTTATGCCATCACTTCGGCCAAAAAATTGATTTCAAATAAAGTCCAATAATTTCCAGGGAGAAGATAAATCGATTACATCGACTCTAGTTTTTAATTGATACGTCGTTTATCAACTTCAAAATTGTATAAGGCATGGTCGACCTCGGTGGAATTTGAACTCAGAATGTAAAGACATACGAAATGCTGGTAAGTATTTTTCCCGATGCGATAATGGTTTTGCCAGCTCAACGTCTTCAGTTCATCAATAATGTTGGTCACATATTTTGGTACAACACCAGCAATTTTGTGAGGAGAGAATAAGTGGATCAAATCTAATCAAGCATTCACCCGCTACTTATTTTATCGACTCTAAATGATGAAAGGCTAGGAAGTCGAACTCGGTGGAATTTCAATTCAGAACGCAAACTCGGAAGGAATGGCTGTAAGCGTTTATCCCGGTGCGGGAACGATTCTCCCTTCAATTCGTCAACAGTATTCACAACAATACCTGCCAGGTTATTTCATATTTTGATGAAGAGTTTGATGATGAAACATAGGTCCTGGTCGAGTTTCACACATGAATGTAGTTGTCAAACAATTAATTTAAAGTAATTTATCCGAAAATGTGTGTATTTGATAAATACTACATTATTTACATTATCTACATTTGACGGATATTCGTCCTCATCTTGTTTGTTGTTAAAGAGAGGAATTGCTCAGTGCCTAAAACACCGAGCAAAGAATATAAGTAGCGATCGTGATACCCACCACGAGGAAATGATCAAGCTCAGTAACAATCTATTAAGAAACAACTACCCCAAGAACATACTATCTACTCCAATTATGAAGGAAAGAGAGGATGAAACCAATAAACTGTCTACAGTCTGTCTACCCTATGTGAAAGGCCTCTCCGAAAAGATACAAAATATATGCGGCCCATATGACATCAGGGCAGTATTCAAGAGCAATACAACACTTCGCAAAT
>NC_068983.1:50433760-50434335 GCF_001194135.2 Octopus bimaculoides
TTTTTTTTTCTTTTTTCCTTAAATCTTAGATTAGTAAAATATATAATGAAAAAAATAACATAATAAAAAAAAAAATTGATGCCTAAAAACAAATTAACTAGAAGTGAAAAGAAATAAAATATACGCTACACAAAAAGTACAACTATTGAGCATTTTATAGTAATAGACTTTCCTGATAAAAACTGTGCTAGGGTACGTAGTCAGATAAAATGGATAAACAACGGAAAAATCGTATAAGAAAACAAGAGAAGTAATACTATCAGTAGTAGTAGCAGTAGCAGCATCAGTAGTAGTAGTAGTAGTAGTAGTAGTAGTAGTAGTAGTAGTAGTAGTAGTAGTAGTAATAGTGGTAGTAATAGTGGTAGTAGTATTTTTGTTGTAAAACTAGTAGTCATTCTAGTATTAATTGAAGGAAAAGCTAAATAGACGTGGAAGTTGTAGCATCAGTAGTAGTAGTAGTAGTAGTAGTAGTAGTAGTAGTAGTAGTAGTAGCTGCGATAGTGGTGGTGGTGGTGATAGTGTTGTCGTTGTAATACTTGAGGTAGTAGTAATAGTGGTGGTAGTAGTAGAAGAAG
>NC_068983.1:50435179-50436333 GCF_001194135.2 Octopus bimaculoides
GAAGAAGAAGAAGAAGAAGAAGAATAGGAAGGAGAAGAGGAAGGAGAAGAGAAGAAGAAGAAGAGGAGGAAGAGAAGAAGAGGAGGAAGGAGAAGAGGAAGGAGAAGAAGAAGAGGAGGAAGAAGGAGAATAAGAAGAAGAAGAGGTAAAGGAGGAGGAGGAGGAGGAGGAGGAAAATAGGAAGAAGAAGAAGAAGAGTAGGAGAAGTGGAAGAAGAAGAAATGAAAGAAGTGAAAGAAGATGAAGTGGAAGAAGTAGGAGAAGAAGGAGAAGAAGAAAAGAAAAGACTAAATGAAAGAGAAGAGCAAGAAAAAAGTAACAAATAATATCAATGATAATGTATAACCACCTCACCGTCCTTACATACCCTAACAACAACAACAACGATATGAACTATAATCTTTTCTGTTGTTCGTTATGCTAAAACTAGCAGCCAAATCTATGTCTCTCTAACCCATTTAATATCCGAGCCTCATAAAAAGTACACTTGTACAGCGTGGACGTATTGCTGCATTTCCATTGGAGAGGATATGAGACGGTGTAGCTGCCGTGGTTCTGAGTGAACTTCTACTCAAGTAATGTCTGCTGGAGGTGAAATGAGAACAACGACGGCAAAAGCTAAAACGACAACAAAAGTTGTAACTATCGCAATGTATTGTTTATGGCCGTATCTTTTTTATTCACATATACCTAACGTCCGTTTAAATATACATGACACACACAAAAGCACGCCCCTTCTAAGGCCTCAAAATACTACGACTAAACTGAGAGATAAAAAAAAAAAACCACACATTATAAAGAGTTAAAACAATAGGCAATTTTGGCACCGAGTATGCTTCTAATAAACATCTTATCATCATTACCGTCATCATCGTAACCGAAATTATCTTCAATAGGCAAATTTATATTGTTATTTTTCCAAGGGTATTTTCAATTTTTTAATGAATAAGAAATCTTCTTTATTCGTTCTTTCAATTTTATCCCACCATATCTAAAAAAATAAAAAAAGAAACACACAAAAAACCTTTTTATTCAAATTTAGAATTTCTTGAGGTCTCTCTTCATTCTTTCAGATATTGTTTGCCGTTTATAATACCCAAACATCTCTATTACACTTATTCAACATTGCAGTCTAAGTCTATTTATATTTCTTT
>NC_068983.1:50436667-50437786 GCF_001194135.2 Octopus bimaculoides
TATGTATATGTACACATACATAGACACATATATATGTGCGTGTGTTTATAGCGATGTGAATATATATATATATGTATATATTTACATACACTGGCTCATATTTCTGTGCATATACAGGTGTGTGTGTGTGCGTGTGTATGCATCCATTTATACATTGCGTACTTGTCCGCATATGCGTAAGACACACATACGCACACAATCACTCACACATTTATATACATACATACATACATACATATATATATATATATATATACATATATGTGTGTGTGCGCGTGTATGCTTCCGTGTGGGTGTGTTTGTGAATGTGTATCGGTTTGTTTTTTTCAATTAGCGTTCTATTTATGTAGACAAAGTGTTTTTTTACGATTTGCATAATTTGTATCGTGTCAGGATGTATCACCGTGATTACATCTTATATAAAACCTCAATATCCTAACAATATCGGAAGCGGAAAGTCGATAAGGAGGAAGAACGAATGCAATTATAGTTCATTGCCTGTTCAGCACTCGAGCCTGTATCAAAATCAAATGAAGTTCAAATACACCAGAACCAATTCATCACAGATCCACCAATGAACGTATCTCAAAACCTAGTATGAAATAAAAGATGGTGGCTGCAGTGGGACGGTGATGAATATGCAGGCTTTACGCTATACAACCGTTTTCTAGTTATCATTTCAGAGAACAAATAACAAAAAGCAAAAAGCAAGCTAAAATTTTCCCCTCTCCTTAAGAGAAAAAAATATCATATTAAACTAATTGCTGGTTTTCGAAAAACTTTGCTCGAAATAAAATGGAAAGAAAACAAAATGAAAAGCTAAAACAAAACGCATGAAGATAAGATGATTACTGTGATGAAAACGATAATAATAAAGCTGATAATGCTCAGTTTGGTTACTGTTATCATTAATACTCTTCTTATTATTATTAGTATCAGGGATGTTATTCTTGTTGTTGTCTGAACTGTAGTAAGAAGAAAATTATTATTATTATTATCATTATTATTATTATTGCTATTATTATTAATATTAGTATCATTGTTATTATCATCATCAGTAGTAGTAGTATGAGGAGGAGGAGGAGGAGGTGGACGAGGAGTAGTTGGAGGAGTATAAGG
>NC_068983.1:50438189-50443074 GCF_001194135.2 Octopus bimaculoides
GTGATGATGATGGTTGGGATGATGGCGATGGTGACATGGACGATGACAATGGTAATAACACTTGCATACCGTTTACATCGCCTCCACTACTTACTACCATTTACTTTCATACTGTTCCAATCTCTTTCATAGATCTTCTTTTAGCATCACAGACTCGTTCCTTTTGTTTTTCTGGTTGCTTTTTTTTCATCTTCTCTTTCTTCTTCTATCCATTCTTGCAATCTCTCTTTGGTTCATTTTGTTCTCCTTCTCTTCTTCGTTATTATCATCCTGATTGGCCTTATCAACATAATAATCTCTCTATCGGTACTTTTGTTGATGCTGTGAAATGAGAATATCTTGCCATCTTGCCTAAAGCTATCAAAATATCTCTTAAACTTATCCAAAATCTATGAAGCATCATATGTGGAAATTAGATGGATATACAGAAAGGATATGACAGAGAGAGAGTTAAAGAGAATGTGAGACCAAGTGAGAGAGAGGGCGAAAGAGAGAGAATGAGAGAGAGAAGGAGATATATTGATATATATATAGTGAGAGGGAATGAAAAAGTCAAATCCTAGACAGAAATAAAAAAGATAATGAGTGCGCAAGAAATTACGTAATAGCTGTGAAAGTTAGACTAGTTGAGATGTGAAATATTAGAGGATCAAATACGATGCGACCTTAGTAATCCAGCGGTTCGCAGTCTAATAGATCCCAGCTCCGTTGAAATTTATGAATATTTTACCCAATCCCCCGTGATCATTTCTTTTTTCTATTATGGTCAGATGGACTGAAATTTGGTGGAAGGGATCAAGTCAATTACATCGACACCAATGCTCAACTGGTACTTCTTTCATCGATCTGAAAATGATGAAAAACAAAGTGGACTTCAGTAGATATTGAATTCAGGATGCAGAGACGGACGAAACGCTTAGCTAGCGATTTTGCCAGTTAGCCGCTTTCCTCGTCTTTATTAATGAAAAGACAATATATTGCTTGCACCCATATTATCCTCTCTCCGCCAGTGACGTGTACAAGTTTAAACAATATAAAACCATTTCAATGTCATTAAACATAGAAATCTGTGTCACCTTTTCAATATTTTCAGTGTGTCACCAAAATGGTCTTATAAACTCTAAATGAATCGGTTCTATTTTCTTGGTGAAACCAGTCGCTTAATTCAAAGGACACAAGGAGACAATCACACACACAGAAACACGCAGTCACACACGCATATACACATCCAGGAGAACACACACACACACACAAATATACTTTCTAACACTTGGCACACATACAACCACCACCTCCGAAACAAAAATGCGGGTTGACTTCTGAAAAGCAGTCGTACCAATAATTAATATAACGAATGAGAACTAATTATTGGTGATATTTTGATAATCTTTATCTGTTTGAATGTATTTTAAGATAGCAGAAATTTAAAAGTTGAAACGATGGAGAATGTGCACTTTAAATATCATTTTAGGGTCGCTTTTCAAAAATTAATTCAGTTGTCAGGAAGAGCATTTCTGATGCCTCAACACGCTTGTTAATGTTAGAGGAGTAGCTAATCGAATACGGAGTCATTTTCAAACTGGAGATCTGGCCTGGACTTAATTTTGCGCGCACCTCACTAAATGCATGCAATAACCAAATGGCACTATTAAACCAAACACCAGATTTGGTCTACAACTACTTAAGAAACGTAGATTACCTGTTTTCAACATTCGGATTTCATTTGCAAGTCTGGAGAATACCTACAACTGTACTTGTAGAGATTCATAGAAGCGAACTCTGTCCTCCGTTATTGCAAACAATAAGAAAATGTCGACTTGACAAACTCCTTAACACGTGGGACAATATATTTAGCATCATTTCTTTCGGTCATACGTTGTACGTTCAAATTCTATGGCCGTTAATACAAGTACCAGTGAAGCGCTTGATTCAATGTAATTGACTGTCCCCACTACAAAAAGAAATTACTCAAACTTTGACTATAGATGAGCGAATTATTGCAAAACGAAAAACATCTTAACTATGTATGCAGGATGACGAAACTGATGACAACAGGAAGACAATGCTAGAATATACAGTTTATATTTCAAAAACTAGTTATATTTTGGAATGAATACATTTTCATGGCAGTTACACTGCCAAATATTTTCATAATTGAATAGGATGCTTCACACTAAACAAAGCAACAAAAGCGACACCTGTACTACCTTTATTTTCGAAATCTTTTCAAAACATATACCCATATGAATATTTAATATTCATATATGCACGTGACATATAGTACTTCCATATACAGCTTCTTATAGAATATGTTCAAATGCACGTTAGTACTTCTATTTACAGTCTCATAGATTTTATTAAAAACCGTTTATCTGTTTACCACTTTTAGTCACTACCCTGTCTGACTGTAGCTATTTGTCGCAATGTATTCTAACCCTGACCGAAATGTTTTTCTTACAGTATAAAACATAGTAAACAGTGTGGTGTGTAGTATCTGCAATTTTAAGACAGTGGATGGCGTTGATGTGTTCTTAGCTGCTATTTGTAATAGACTGCATCTACGTAAAGATAGTCTCGTTGGTTTAGTATGTAATCTGTTACTGTTTTTGCTAGTGTTGTCTTACACCAATGATCAAATTCATTCTCTCGAAGCTTTTTCCGATTGTCTTTCCTCAGTCGCATTGTTCAAGTGGACAGGGCAATTACAACTGCTGTTTCTAAAAGCGGAGCGTATAATTCGGGGAGAAAGTTGTTATCCTGTTGGCTAATTATCGATGCAGCGATGTTGAGTCGATATCTTTTAGTTGTAAAACAGGCCTGATTTACCGGTTCTATGATCAAAAACATTAACCTTGTGTTTGAAATAATATATAAGATTATATCCTATGCGCTGATTCTTTCTCGAAAACAAAGTTGGATACTTTTTGATACAATATTTTTAGCTTTTCTACCACTTGAAAGTGCCAGATAAAAGCTCATGTTCTGATACAGGTTTCGTTTTTCTTGTTTTTCAGCTCAAAATCACTCCCGACCAAATATTAAAGTTTATATGATTCCTGTCCTCGGTGATCCCTATATTTCACTTCCCTGAAGAAATTCACGATCAGAAAAAGTACCCTGCGCCTCTTTACAAAAACGAAGGATTTGGTTGCTACTTCTATCAAATAGAACGGTCACCTAAAGGCCGATTCGTTTTCTTATACACATTTCGGGTATCCTACTAATCTCTAATCCTCTTGATGTTTCCTTGAACAGTATTTAATTATCTTTCCCTAATTTCTCGCGAGTAATTATTTTGTCTTTCTCTGAATGTGAATACTCGATTGTGGGACCTATATTTATTTTGGAGCATAATTTTAAATGTCTTTCTTAAAAAAAAAACAAAAAAACTTTATATATCGACTTAACATTCGTATTTAATGTAGCGCCATACTTATTGCGAATTATCAACGCAGAATATTTAGATTCTGGATTCCATTTTGCCCCTTATCTGAGGTTCATTTAAAGAATTTTGATTACAATATTACGTAGCTAAGGCTTATGGATTAATAACTATTCAATTAATTTCAAAAATGTTTACCATTTTCATTATACATTCCATTTCATTCCACACTTGAGGCTTTTGAAGGCGTACAACTCAGAATTATTTCAATGCATATGCTGTATCGACAATGTCTTCAAATCTCTCGTATAGTTATAGCTAAATTTGTTTTACTCTAATCTTCATTTTATTTTCAGTTTTGTTTTATAGTCACGTTTTTGAATGCATAACATTTGAAACTCTTTTAATCTTAAACATTTTAATCATGCCTTCAATTTCTTTCCTTTGCTAGGTTGTTTCGTTGCGTTAAATAAATCGGTCAAAATTGATTTAACGTTTAAGAACAAAATACCTAAACACTTACCAACACTAGCAGAAGAATATTTGTCTAGAATTCCATTTTCTTTTCATGATCATATTATTTGATAATATAGATATGACGATATACATTCATGTAATTTAATCGACTGGTGAAGTTATATTGTTGCTGCCATATACTTAATTTTTGGACTGGTTATACTTTAATTTAACCTAAGCTACCAGAGTATGATAGTCTTGTCATTCAAATGTTGGGCAACAAATCGAAGGTTTTGAAATATTGTCAAGTCAGTTATAAATAATTCTCAGTTTTAATGATAGGCAACTTTCGATATGACCAATCATAGAAGGTGTAAATAGAGCTGTAAACATGTCAAATAACAACATAAACACTATAGTTAGTGTAAAATTAATCAAGGATATTTTTGACTTAAGAGCTGAGGTTGATTTCAACCGAAGTATAATTTATATGCAACAGAATCGCATCCGTTCTCATCAGCATGTTACCAGGGAGATTGTAACAATAAATAATCCCATCGAAAACGAATGCCTATAGGCGCTACTCGATGAATGCCTAAAGCCATGTCAAATTTGCTACACGTAAACTGTGGAAGCTCGTCACACGCATGCACATGTACACACCCATATGTACACAAACACACAGGGACACACACACATCCACACACACGCACCCCCCCACACACACACATATAGGCGCAGGAGTCGCTATGTAGTAAGAAGCTTCCTTACCAACCACATGGTTCCAGGTTCTTTCACATTGCATGGGACCTTGGGCAAGTGTCTTCTACTGTGGCCTCGGGCCGACCAAAACCTTGTGAGTTGATTTGGTAGAGAGTAACTGAAAGAGGTGCCTGAACTCACTGGCCGATGAATTCGTAAGTGCCTTTCTTATCGTTGGTTTTTGGTGTCGCATGGCCAAAAATTACCGTGAATTTTTTTAGAGACACTTTCAAATTTATCAGAATATTGGGCTGAAGATTCGGAATAGAGTAATTTCATTCTCTT
>NC_068983.1:50443405-50448384 GCF_001194135.2 Octopus bimaculoides
ATATATATCATTATTTGTATGTATGTATATATATATCTTTTTAATTTATTTGCGGGAAAGATTCTGAATGCTTAAATAAGGCTCCTATTCTTTTATGAGGCTACAGTCAATTGATGCTAACTCTTAAACCAGATTTCTCAGGCTGCACCGATATCTACCTATATAATATAAGATATATATGTGTATGTGTCTCTGTCTCTCTGTCTATCTCTGCGTGTGTATTTATGTATTTAAATACATGAGGCAATCGGGCAAAATGGTTTGCAGACTGGAGAAAATGTTTAGTAGCATTTCACCCATCTTTTTATTCTGATATCGAATTTCCTCACTTCCTGATCGGTGAACTATGAACCAGATAAACACTGTTCGATCAACTGACTAACGCCAACCCTCTATAAAATTCTCTGGTCAAGTTCCTATAGTAGACAGGATATGTGTATATGTTGGTGTGCATGTGATTGTGTGTGGGTGTTAAATTCAGATTACGCCTCTGAATATTGATAGCTAAATATTGTTATAACGCTGATCTAGCTGACCTTTAATGAAACGTGGAACTCAGAAGTAATTTCTCCTGTGGTTTCCTGTGCTTCAAGATATATATTGTCAAATGTGTCATCTTGGACATTAAGAAAAGAAAATACCATACAAACGTAATGGAAGTCTCAATGAAACGTTTGGTTATATGAGCACTTCTCTTTCGCAAGAAAATATACAGGCTTTACTATGTACAGACCAAAATGTACGTAGCATAGCTCAATTGCTTCCAGCTTATTTGTCATTAGAAAATACAGACATATATACTATTTCCATGAATAAAATTATATTATGAAATTTTAGAATACTGTGAAGTTTAAAAATGCTGAAACGTATTTAGATTGAACCTCGAAACAGCGGATTGCTTTGCCTACACATTGAAAAAGAAAAAAAGAAATTAATTCGTAATTTCGAATCTTTTATATTATTTTCTGTTACTTAAGCTTAAATATGCTTCTAACTCGTATCTTTTCTCTCCGGCTTAGGAAGGAATTTTGTTAAGTAATTAAAATGTATTGCATATACTTCTAAGTGCTTCACTGCATACGTTATTATTTCAAATTCCTGATAATAGCCATTTTAAGTTGTTCTTCTTTTTAACTAACTTAGTTACTTAGATATTTAAATAAGCTTCGGCCAACATTGGGGTAGGTGATGTCTAAGTTGCTAGTACCGCCCGTAAAAGACATTTAAATTTGTTTCATAATAGTCATTCTATAGGTATCATAGCTCCATTGGAGTAGAGAGTTTTTGTTGGCAGACATATATATATATCGGAGGATAGTTGATTTGTCTGTTATTCGATAGAGATATTCGTCCAGGAACCGTTTAAATATTACGGAACCGTTTTCGTCACTCATGTGACTACGTATGATGCTAAAAGAGCAGAGCCGGTTGACGTTAAATAGTTCTGTCTTAGTGTTATGATATGATACGGACATGTCTTGTAGAGGACCTGCAGCACGGGAACCAAACTTTGGGCGAATTTTAAACTGAATGCCAACATCATTTGTACTGCGCTATTGGAATATTTTCCACATCATATAAATGGTATAGAGCTTACGGTGACGTTGGATGGGGGAAAAGATTGAGTTTCACGCAATATCAATAGTCAAGACCCGTTACTCTGTCTAATTTAGTTCTGGTCGATCTCCAGGGTGCCTAAATTTTAAAATATTCTGTATTGGGTAGGGAGACCACATCTCAACTATGTATTGTGCCCCTTTATGCAGAGTGCCATCTTCGTCTATGAGAGGCCGAAGGATGATACAGCGGCTTTATTATTTTGATACATAACTTTGTTTTTCTACATAGACTTATCCGCTGCTCTGCAGTCTTTAGTGCATTAGATAGAAATATATGGTCTTAATAACATCGACGGCAAACAATGATTAGAACTCCTTTTTCTAAAGCATCGAAATTTATTGAGAAATTACTTTGTTATGTATTCAAATTATGTTTACTACTGAATTAATTCAGAAGGAATTCTAGTTAATTGCAAGTTCAGTGCATGCAGCATTTGGACTCTCAGTTTTAACTTAATAATAGTTTCAGTTTAGAAGAAGATATATAGAACATAATATTCATTTGGTCATTAAATATGTTCTCTTCATACGAACTTCACTCTTTCTAGCGTAAGATTTGCATCTCAACAAACGAGAAATAGAACTGAATACCACGGAGGCCATTTGCTTGAAGATCGAGGTTTGAAAATATCCTCACGTATGAAACCAAATAATATGGAGTATTTACCTACGTCTTTTTAACGGTAAAATTCGAATTGCCTCTTAGTAATTATCGAGATAGAGATTATGTGGCAGTTCGAAATCATCTGATCATTAAATGTCATATAGATACACCGAACTGCGTTTAAAACTTTCTCGACAAATATTAGTCTTTCAGAAAGCGTATAATTAACAGTATATCCTTGAACACATTTACTCCAAAAAGGAAAAACAAAAAAGTATCTGTAGGCTTGGAGATATCACTAGTTTCTCGGGTCCAATGTCATTGAAAATTGATCTACATACCTTTAACGTCAAAGTTCAAATCACACGATGACTGATTCAAATTAATCACCAGAGTGAAACGGTTCCTTCCCTCAAAACGTTGGGCAGTTTACCGTAGAAATTATTATGTACTAGTTTGATAAAATGTCAATATAAGTATAATTTCTTATAGAGTTTGTCAGATTGGGTGTTAGTTGTGCAAGAATTTGCTTCCATTTCAGTGTTGTGTGAAAGCTGTCAAATAGGTAATATTTCTAGTTCGTCGTGGTTGGTATTTTATATTTTCAGTCCATATCCAGAAAGCATAAACATTTCGATATCCAAATTGGTGTTAAAAAATAAAAAAAATAACACGACCGGATTTATGTATAAATTCAAGAGTTATAGAAAATACTTTTATATAATTATTTTGGGTTGTTATATTCGGTACGTTTACACAGTTGTGGCGAATTTATGTATAGCTAAACGAAAAATAGCATCTTATAAAAAATTAAAAAAAACATTAACATCACGTAACACGTCTCTGAAGTTGCGTACTTCTACAGCGAATAAAATGTGTCATGAAATAACCAGGGGTTCGTTCGTTGACCTGATCTCGCAGAAATGTATTTATTAATAATTAAAACATTTCATTTGTTCTCTAGATATGGTGTGGGATTATTTGCCTACAGAGGTAACAGTGACGCCTTTATCAACATCAGTTGATTGTATTCCTGAATAATAGATTTGTCACATGAATTATTCGGTGCACAAAGCCGACCTGGAGCGAAACAATAGCAGCAACATCGACGTCACCACAAACGAGTGTTCATAAATTACATTTTAATGAAAGCTTCTCATCTCTAGCTGAGTCATCTGCGCAACTTTTCATATCCGAATTTCTTGTATGACTGCTCTAATATGAACATGTTGATCTATGTCACTCAAGTTGGTGTAATAAATATCAAAACTGAGAAATAAACTAAATATGAAATACCAATTACTGAATAACTTCATTTTATTAAATAAAGACTGCGTGCCACAGGGTTATCTTAATATTTTCAAGTTCCCATCTAAATATTGTAATCTATCGAAGAATTAGTCAATAACACACTGGAATAGATCATGTTTCTAATTATAACTTCTACATATTGTTTCTGTATCTTAGTATGAACGCTTCTTGTTTCACTGTCAGTTATTAGAAACATTTATATATATTAAACCCTGGTCGAACAGACCTATGATCTAAGTGTTTCAAATATGACCATAATATATAATATATATCTATGCTTGAAGCAGTTGGAACACTCTATAATCAACACACATGATTTAACTTTCAATTTTAACTTGATTTCACATGTACATGCACAATATGAGGTGGTCCTCCTTATTAAAGCAAATTAATTTACACAAAATAAAGGCAGTTTCGTCTTGTGTCCAAAATATAAAATGACTTAGAGATTAATTACTCTAGTCATGTTCCCTGAAATATTTACTATGTGGTACTTGAACAGACAAATAAAATGCAAGACCATTAAGTGAAATTAATTCTCTCACTATCATTCAGAAATAATTTAAAAGTCTAAACGCATATTCAAGCTCAATATTTCCTGGTTAAGAAGATAATTTCAAGTAATTTTCTTGGTGTAATTTTACGTTAGAAAATATTTAAAAGAAAAGCAAATATCTGAAAACTGTTTAAGTTTATTAGTAAATTACATTTTTGTTTCCAATATTTCATTTGCAATAAATATTTTTAGCTCATAATTAGTAGATAATTGGCGTTATTTCTCGTTTTTAAGAAATTAGTTTTACTCCAAATGTAACAAGGTATAAACAACAAACGAGTATTTCAAAAATGTAAATATAATACAACTCTTAAAGGTAGTAACTCATTAAACGTTTTCTTTCAACATCAATCATGCATTACGAGTTCAACAATTATTTTTCTGAACGTGTTAGGTTCCTCTATTTCAAACAAACTATTTTTATGCGAGAGAATAACGAATTTTATATTGGTAAAAACGCCCGCTTAAAAGGACTGATAAATATGAAAGGCCAATGTTTTTAAACTGCAGAAAGTTTATAACAGATAGTATTATCTTAATGTAAGATCCTCAAGCAGAAACCTACACTGATAACGCGAAGATATTGCAAAAAAAAACATTTATAAACTGAGGAAAATTAAACGCATATACGGAGTAGAACTAAAAGCGATTTCTTCTTTTTCAATTGTATTTTCAACTTTAAGTGTGAAACACTTTTATTCTGCAAACTCACATACACATATATATGTGTGCTTGCGTATGTATTCTGTATGTTAGCATGCAAGCATGTTTGCAAGTATGCTTGTGTATATCTCTCTCTCTTTCTCCCTCCCTCTCTCTCTATACTATATATTTACATATTTACACACACACACCCATATATATATATATATATATATATATATATATA
>NC_068983.1:50449832-50457387 GCF_001194135.2 Octopus bimaculoides
CACTCACAACATTTGATAATGAGTGTTGGCTTGTGTATGTTGCTGTAAGCTAGCGGTTGAGAAAAACATCCAGTAGAATACGAACCAGGCTTTTAAAATAATTACTTGGATGGATTCGTTCGCGTAAATCCCTTTTGAAGGCGATACCCCATTTTGTCCGTCTTTATGTTTGAAGTTCAAATTTCGCCGACGCTGACTTTGCTTTCCGTCCTTTCTTGCTCAATGAAATAAGTACCAGATGATCACTGGGTTCGATGTAATTGATTGCCCCCACCTCTCTCGAACGTCCTGACCTCGTGCCAACATCTGAAACCTATATATATATTAATAGAGAAGACAACAAAAGAAAGAAAGATACCTCGATATTACGTAAATAGAGGAATTTGTCTGTAAAAAATATGTCACGACTATTCGGTAGCCATGATGCCTGAATTTCGGATGCCTGGGCCAAAACCCACGACACCATCTCTTTAGTTATCTGGCCATTGAAAATTCCTATGAAAATGACCCGTACCTGGAAACGAGTAAATAATGCCGTATCATTGTAATCTTTATATCTGATAATCCAGCGCTTGTTTATAGATTTCTTAAGATATCTATGTCAACAATTTTCATGCGTAATTATTTCTAAACCATCTTGCAAGTCTTCTTGAAGTCACATATTTATCTTGATATTTAGGCGATTACAAATTAGTCCTGCCTCACTATGCTACACGTAAACGTCACTTTCAAGAAGATGACATGAATAGCTCTGCATTCTTATTGACTGCTGGAACAAGGAAATACACAGTCTTCATGTTATTCCCGCAGGTACATATTTATCCGCAATCTAGTGTGTGCTATTTTTTCCAAATTTAGGAAACTGTTACATGGCTATAGGCTGATAGTTGATATCCTGAAACACATCCGGGCATTAGTTTCTACAGTCAAAATATTTCTTCACATATTTGATAAAATTTCTGTGAGAAACCTAAACACGCTTACTCTTTGATTTACAATGTATTCTTACTCCTTTGCCTGTGGTGTTCATATTTAACTGTTTTGCTATCTACTTCTGTAAAACTACTTTAGTTGTGTTACTTGCTCCTATGAAGACTGTTATTACGCGTCTATGTTCAATTAGGTCACTTACTTCCAGGAACTTGTCAGCTACATCCATAACCAATTTACGTGATATAGTTTCGAAATTTCTGATTGGAATATATATTTGACATCCTCGGAAGAGTTTGTTTGGAGATCTATTTCTGTATTGAAGATATCGTTCTTTATACCTTGCTGAAATATTTTGCCGAACCTTAATTGTTACAGCTTATTGTATTTTTTCCACAGCTGTCGTGAAGAATAGTGTCAGAACCCTTAACTACGTCCATAGCGCGAATAATGCTTGTATTTGATTCAATGATCTGCTTACGCCAGATATTCTACATAGCATGTAGGAAAACAATATTTTGCTCTTCGATATATAATGAGTATTGATTAGCATTGCAGTGTGTTCAGACGTGGCTTATTCCCTCTTTTCCAGGTAAGACACTTCATTTCTAATCCAGTATGTTCTGATCTTATACACAGCACAGGTAAATGTGATCAAGGCTATTACAATTTCTGTTCATATGCAGTTTTTATTGCTGATGTATATCATTGCAATATTCATAGGACAAAATACATTTTTGATATTAAAATTATTCTTGTGAGAATGACTTCTTATATTTTGTGATTATGTGTTCTCAGTTTGATATCTTATAAACCACTCGAACCTAGTACACATAAATATGAAGAATATGAAAGAGCGTTGTGAATCTCGTGCTTGCAGAAGAAAAAAAAACAATGTGGTTTTCAATTCCAGAAATTAATTTTTTTATTGAAATCGTTATGTGTTTCATCTCGTAGATGTTATCCCAAATTCTCACTTTTATACACTCTTTCATCAATTCCACAACTGATATTTTCATTATTCTTTTATAAGAATTGATGTTCATTTTGCTGTCAATGTTGAAGTATTGCTGTTATTTGAGATTGCTCCATGTACACAGCGAATCGCATTGTTTACTCTTCTCCGAAGGCGGATTTAGATACAACTATTATGGCAAATTTTCCCCCACCGCCACACTTATAGTCATGTTAGAATGTATTTCTGTCACGAAACCAGAAGAAAATAACAAATAAAATTTGTTTCCCTAAATAGAATTGATGTAAAACAAATTCTCCTCGTTTTCCCTGTTATAAAATACATTTCAAGAAACAAGCCAATTCTTTTGTTTGAGAAAACATATATTGTATCAAGTAAAAAAGGAATTGCTTCGAGGCACATCTTTCAGCAGCAAATCCAACAACAACAAATTTAATAATGGCTTGGAACATTAGGAACATGAAGTCGTAGACGGAACAGACATATAAATCCTGCAAAGTATAAGAATGGAGAATATTTTATCGATCCAGGAGGAATAAGACGCCCAGAAAGTTAGACGATGAAACAATACTGTGCAAGTAGAAAAATATATACTCTAATAGACTTTTCTACAATTATTATTTTTACTAAATGATATTGTGCGTCTCATTGCGTAATTCAGGAGAAATAACATCTTTCTTCACAGTTTTCCAACTAGTCATTCACTAATTTACTGAAATTTTGTTGGTGAATATGACAGAGGAGTACCTGTGCGATTGGTGCCGAAAACTTACCAAAGGTTTTCGTTTTAAACGCCAATCTTTATCGGTTTTATGTATACCAGATTTAATCCGCATTTCATCGAATTAAATCTGGTATAGATTTACATACTTGCGAACATGTACACTCATAGAAAACAATATAGGCACACTTAGTTTGATACAGATAGTATCCTCTCCTGGATCTGTGAAACATACTCGTATATAAGCTTAACATTTTAACCATTAACATCCTAAACCAGAAGATAGCAACAACAACTTTTAGGAAATGTCGGACCGTTTAGGTTGTGATATCAAATATCGACTGTACAATATGTGTGCAGTATATTTTCCATATTTTCAGCAACTTACCCTAAGTATTCGTATGATACTACAACACCACGATACATACTTTTCATTAAAAACTGCCTAAAGTAAATGAGGTCTAGATCACCAAACAAAGAACTTTCTGAACCTAAAGATTCTCATAAATTTAAAAGTAAAAAATACTGAGGAAATATAACAATATATGTATTTGATCTGTTGTGCTTCACAGTGAATCAGAAAAATAAATTGTATGCGACAAGGAACAATAATAATAGTAGTGACATGAATGTTGATAATGATGACGATGAGATGACGATCAGATGATGATGATGATGATGATGATGATGATGATGATGATGATGATGATGATGACGACGATGATGATATTGATGACGATGGTGATGATTGAAAGAATAAATGATACCCAAGCTGAAGAGCCTGAAGGAAGTGTGGAATTGGTTGGAAAAACGTAAAATCGGTAGTAAAACAAATGCGCATGGACATTTGGGACTTTCCAATACATAGGGGCAGAATCATCAAAGCCAATAAATCGAATATTGTTGTGAAAGACCAAAACAATACAATGCTTTTATTGATCGACAATAATATTCCTTGTGATCATAATATCTCGACAACAGAATTTGATAAGCCCAGAAAATATAAAGATTTAAAGATAAAAAAAAACATAAAACATATATGAGAATAATCCCTGCCAAAGTGCAAAAGATTGTTTTAACTGGTGCGTCACACGCATTGAGAAGAGCATTGTGGCTGTGAGAATTATTACTACACATGTACATAATTTGTTTTCCTACATAAAATCATGTAAATGAAAAAAACAAACTGGTGTGTTAATTTTAATGGCTACTGAATGCATACAGTGAGTATGTGTGCCCCAGATGTCAGGATGACACTCAGCAAGAAATGAAAACAAAACTGAAAGAAGACACACTCATAATAACGATGATGATGATGATGAGGATGATGATGATGATGATGATGATGATGATGATGATTATGATGGTGGTGGTGGTGGTGATGGTGGTGATGATGATGGCGATGATGATGGCGATGATGATGATGATGATGATGATGATGATGATGATGATGATGATGATGATGATGATGGCGATGATGATTGCGATGATGATTGCGATGATGATGATGATGATGATGATGATAACAGCTAAAGAGATATGAGCAGAGAATCGGGCAGTAAAGATTAAACAGACAAAGTCAGAAACGACTCTAGTAGGAACTGGATGGGAAAGAAAAAGATTAAAAGCCGTGGTGGATGCTGAAGAAAGCAAATATTTTGGTCAAACGTATAGTCTTAGGAGAAACAATACAAAACTAAAGCAGAGTGGTTACAGAGACTGAAAGAGGAGTGTGGACAGTATTAGCAGGAGGATTTGAGAATAACCGAGATGTTTCGAGATCAGTGCAGGGAAATTCCTACCTGGAAAGTTCCTGTCACGGAGGGGGTTCAGGGTTTTTGGTTTCAAAAGTTGACAGCTCTGCACACGAGAACTGCGAGAGAGGTGGACGAAATACTGATTAGTGACATCCAAGTACTGGCATGGATGACAAAAGGAAGAATGACATTATGCCAGAAGGACCCAAGTAAAGGGAATGCGGTTGGAAACTTCAGATCAATATCTTGTTTGCCACTGATGTGGAAACTGATGACGGGGACCATATCAAATAGCATTAATAAATACCTAGATGAGAACGACCTGCTAGTAGTGAGAGAAAAAGATGTAGATGTAAGAACAGAGTAACGAAGGATCAATTACTAATCGATAATACTATCCTGGCTGATTGCAAGAAGAGATACAAAAAATTGGGTCTGACGTGGCTGGACTACAAGAAAGCATACAGTATACGACATTGTCCCACACTCGTGGATTATTGAATGCCTTACATTACTTAAGGTCTACCACAATATCCTGAAGTTAATACATAACTCAATGACAACGTGGCGGACTGAACACACAGCATGAGGGGATAAGCTGGGAGAAGTAAATATCAAAAAAGGAAGCAAACGTGGATCTTATGATTGTAAAGATCAGCTACTCGTTAAGAAGATGGTCTTAGAAGATTCTCACTCACAATACAAGAACTTGTCAATAGCCTGGATACACTATAAAAAAATCTTTTGATCGTCCATCTCATAGGTGCATTAGGAAATGTCTGGAAATTTAAGAAATGCCACCTACTCTGCAATACATTTATGTCGAATGGGAGAGTCACATCGATGAGGAGGCACGGTTATTGTCAAGATTACATAGTTCAATAATTGACGATTTAATAGTATTTAAACTTAAGTTATGACCGGTATGGCTAAAGTATTGATCGTTTCGACTCTGTTTCTTGCATTCAGCTACTCTGCGAAACTGGTTATCTGTATGCATGCGATCATGGAGAAACACTATGATTCAGAACAGTGACAATGTAACTCTCAATTCAATGCTGGAGATATAAGCATTTCATGTAAGATTTTCCAGGTTGCATATCTATCACAACTCTTCTTTTGTCTGGCCTTAATATATCTCTCGAAATCGGTCTATTATGTACAATACGACTATACAATGTTAGATAAGACTATAAATAATATCTTTCACGGATGATTTAAAGCTTTTTGCCAAAAAATTACCAACGACTTCACCGCTTACTAGCAATTGTTAAGTTAAATGACATTACGATGCAGTTTGTCTTCAATAAATGTGCAAAAGCTACATTTATCAAAGGAAAAATCATAGAAAAATTCAACGTTAATCTTGACCATCAGAATTTGATAAAGAAGTTAGAACTAGCGGAAAGCTACAAATATCTAGGGGTTTTCAAGGTGATGGAATCAAACATTCAGTGATGAGAGTAAGGATCAGAAAAAAATGTTATTGCAGGGTAAGGGCAATATTCAAGACAGAGCTGAATGCAAGAAACAAGATCGAAATGATGAATACTTTAGCTATACCAGTCATAACTTAAGTTTAAATACTATTAACTGGTCAATTACTGAACAATGTAATCTTGACAGAAAAATACGAAAATTATTCACAATGCACAGAACTTGTCTTAAAGCACAAGACGTATAAAACATCATACTTAGTAACAAAACAGGAAAAGAAATATCTCAGTGAATTTCAAATACAACAAATCCCAGAAATAGACATACTGGAAACAAGCAACGAAAAAGCTAAGCGTATGAAAACCTATGCTAAAACTGCTGCCTGGGATAGTCTTAGTGATAAATGGTAAGAAAAACGTCTCAATAGCGGCGGATGAATATAATAATAATAATAATGATAATAATAATAATAATGATAATAATAATAATAATAATAATAATAATAATAATAATAATAATAATAATAATAATAATAATGCTAATAATAATAATAATAATAATAATAACAATAATAGAAGCAGCAGCAAGAATTCCTAATCTCTGAGTAATAGGAATAGTAGTATACGAAAGTGTAATGTGACGCATAAACACAAACGCATTCACATACATTAATAGAAACAAATATTTACTGTCGTACCTACATGCTGCTTGACTAATGAGACTATATCATACTTTACAATCGCAAGCCTTACTGGAATCATTATTAGAATTAAATATACAACAGCAAACTATAAAGCCACAACAACAGACGCAATACGCTGGCTGAATATCCAACAAGACCAATTAGCTATTACGTGCGTCAATCATTTAATCTTATCCCACTAAAATGTCTTTACCGTTATGGTTCTGGTTCCTGTATTAGGATAGTTGGCACGGCGTTGGCCCCATATTTATTCATTTATACTGTAGAAATAAACGCATTGATAAATGGTTTTATTTTCTCGGCACGTTAATTCCACTAATTAATTGGAAACTACGTGGCTACCATTCTATAAGTCACAACACAAACGTGGCAACAACAAAAACAACAAAAAGCAGCACATCGTGAACTAACAAGAACAAAATAACAGAAAACGTTATTAGATTAGTTCAACTAGCGTTTAGTAAATAATTATACACAGAAGGACAATAAAGATCAGTTCAAAGGTTACATACTAGATAAAAGCAGAATATGCGTGTGTATGTGTGCGTAGAGAATGATTGGTTTATAATAACACCATGATATGATGGCAAATAAGAGATGGAAACTACGTAATACTGTATAATAGCTGGGTAGAATGTGTGTGAATCTATGTCTCTTTTAGTCAGTATATTCAAGATTGTAAGTCGAGCGATTGGGTCATATTAGAAGCCCGATCATCTGCGCGCCATTTGTAACTGCGTAGTTCCAGCTGAAGACAACAGAACATATATTACTGTAAAGGAATCATACGAAAACTATACAGTAATAGAGTAAAACTTCTACCTTCTGTCTCTTTGTCTCCGTCTCTCTATGTCTGTCTGTCTCGCGTTCTCTTTCTGTCTTTCTTTCTTTCTCCCTCTCTCTCAGTATATATATATATATATAAAGACTGTCATACCGGCCATGACGAAGGGAAATAGCCCTGAAACTCGAGTCGCCTTTATATATATATATTTATATTTATATATTTATATATTTGATCCTTTATATTG
>NC_068983.1:50457411-50467106 GCF_001194135.2 Octopus bimaculoides
TATACTAAAAAAATTTGAAACCCATTGGTCTAACCGTTAAAAGAAGGTAAAAGTTTTTATTATGTCTTTCCCTTTGAAATGTTTTAATTGTTTGTGGTTTTTGGTCTTCTAGCGTGTAGAAATTACCTGTTATAGGTAATTTCTCTTGTATTTTATATTGCATATGTTGTCTATTGACTTGTATACATGCTAGGCCACTGGTAGTATAATTTGTAAAGATTTGCTATACTTTATATATATATATGTTTATATAAGTGCATGTATATGTATATATATATGTGGGTGGGTATGCGTGTTGGAGAGTGTGCTCGCGCTAATATATACATACACACAAATATACATATAACTATATGAAATTTATTTTTATGTGTATGAGTGTAATTCTGTCACACGCATTTTTGATCCAGTGAGTTATTAAAAAGTTAGCAGCAGGTGAACATTTAGATCGTTTTTCTATGTTATTCGCCATTTATTCACCTCTTGTCACACTATACTCCCCACAAGGAAAGTTCACCTTCATCGTTGTAGCGATTGAGTTGTCAAATCTCCACATGTTTGCGTTTAAATATTAATGTCTATTCTGGGAGCAGCGGTAACTTTTCCTCAATAATTAACAGTAATGAACTGTATTTCAGTTTTGTTCTGCTGCCTTTACATACAATTTTCAATAAATTGTTGTCTTAACTATTCTACTCCAATATGGTTAGAACTTCTGGCTTTTATCCAAGCGCCTTGTTTTCTTTCAAAATGGGCAATTGAATAAATTTTTCACAGTAGTAATCCAGCATAGCCACAGTCCAATTGAATTACTGAAACAAGTAACAGGATGCTCTCTTAAATACGTGAAATATTCATTGGGTTACATAGACCTACATTTACAATGTTTGAAAATTTGAAATATTAATGGCTTACTCCTTCAGTTGACCTGGCATTAAGCAAGAACAACCGCAGAAACGAAATAGTTCATACTCTGCAGTATTTGTTTTCAGCTGGACGGATTGAATTCCTCTTTTGAGAATTAAGTGCCTTTGCCACGGATATAACTCTGCAATGTCGAGAGAAAACAAATTTCCGATTTCTTGGCTGGTTGCCTATTATTTTGTCAACTCGTTCAACATAAATGTTAAAGTTGTGATCATGAATGAACGCATTAAACATGAGCTCAACAAAAGCTTTGATAGGCGTGCCTTTCATTGGTCGATTTCAGCTTAGGTTTTACATCATGGCGTAAGTAGTAACGGTTTTCCCATTGTGTTGTTTGTTATTACAACGTATTTCCCATTGATATCATATTTCCGTATAGAACATTTGTGCGCGATATATCAAATGAAATGTATTTTATTCTTTCAACAGCATTGTGTTATTGTATTGCGCTATAATATAGAATACACACATACACGTGTATGCATATGTATATATTCATCCAGATGTCTAAATACAGGCATCTGTCTATGCAAATTTGTGGCGAATATAGGAAAGTATGTTTACATAATGATGAATGCATAAATGTGTTAAAACCTAGCCTAAAACACACACATGGTGCATTGAATACATAGATACATGCGTACATCAGAATACAATCGATAACAAATGATCGATGAGATGAATTAAATACAATGACACATTCAAGTCATTTGGAGAGTGTCTGTTATTCTAGTGTAGGAATTTTATCGGCTGTAATGATATAGTGATGCTGGTGGTATGAGTGATGCTGTTGAGATAGCTACGAACGCTATAGAGCTCAACTTTATGAAATGTTAAACTGTAAACAACCTGACGTTATATTACACTTATTGCACCGTTCAATATTTCGTAGTTGAATAATGTAAATCATGTATTGTATTTCGGGATAGTGCATTATATTGATGTATATACATAATAACAATGCAGTTAAATGCATCAGCCACTTTCAGTTATGTTATGATAAATAGGATATCAGTCCATATATCCGAAAGTTCCGGTAAAAATCGAAAACTTTTCAAATGATATGGATCTATAGAGAAAGAATACAATTCAAGCTTTTAAATGATAGATGACAGATTAATATCCAATTGGATAAGGTTCTGGTCTAGCCCCCATGGAATATTCCGCTGTAGGGATATATGTGAAACACGGCAATTTAAAGAAACATTTGGCATAGCATATTGATTGGTTGTTTGTTTAAATTATTGAATTATACACTTATGCGTTACAGAAAGGAAACCGAGGTTGCAATGTCTATAGAGAAGCATAGTTCTAATTGCTACAATAATGTAGCTATTGTTGGAGGCAACGTGATTTCTAGATTGTTTCACAGATAGCAAAATTATCATCTCACACCATGAATTTTGTTTCCGACATAGAAAAAACGTCTCAGTATACGAGGGTGTGCTGAAAATTCCTGGCTTTGGGTAAAAGAAAATATAGGAGAATCAGTTAATTATGATTGTATTCAAAATATTTCCCCTCACACATTACTTGTAGCGGTCTTTCAGTTTACGAAGCCCTGGTAAAAAGCTCTCAACGTTGTGTCTCCAAACAGGCCTTTCGGGAAACCTTTAAACCTGGAACTTTTCAGTAACTCCTTGTAGATAGTTATTTGCATCAGCTACTTGTGATTAATTAGAATATATTTTTAAGACCCGAACAGCAAAGGCTAAAGTAGTATATGCAATATTAAAGGCAAAACAGCGGTATTTACTCCTTTAATTTGTACCGGTAGAGTCAATAGAACGCTAAATAAAACGACGTAGTATCTAATGAAGTTCCATGTACATTCAAATTTGCAAATGTAAAAGTAATTAAAAACAAACACACAAACACACACATGCAAACTCACTCACACACATCCTCCGCAAAATTTCAGGGCTTGTGCTTATTATAGAAAGCATATCGTAAAGTATCACTGTTCAAATTGTTGCCCTCTTTGTGCTCATACTACTCGAAGTAACGTAAGTCTAACATATGCAACCTGAAATAGACTTCGTAAAACACCTTCAGATCAGTGTAGTCATCAACGTGAATAAAATTCTTTGTACGTATTAAAATTTTAAATAATAAAACAAACTGTATTGTAGAATTTTAACTGCATATAAGGGAATAATACAGAATGATAGCAAATTAAGCAAACTCTAGGATTTTTTTAACCGTGGATAGTGTTTTGTGCATGTGTACCATTCCTAAGTACAAGTCCTCCACCACCACTTAGTGGTTCGGTGAAAGAGGCTGAAAGAATAAGTACTATCTTTAAAGATAAAAAAATAATGAAACAAATAAACACAGGTTTCGATTCATTAGACTTAAGGTGGTGCCCCAACATGGCCGCAAACACAGGACTGAAGCAAGCCGAGTGATAAATAAAAACAATATTCGTAGCTGTATTATTGTCTTCATATTCAAATGATCGTCTTGAAAACCTTAGAGGCTGAATGAAAGCAAAATACAAATAGTTTGAATGAGAATGATGAATAGATGTTTGATTCAGAAAGTATATCCTACAAAGAACTGTCTGAATTGAGAGTTCTTCAACAAAATCGTGATGACCCCGTTCCCTCTCATTTAATCTATCTTTGTGAAATAATGTATACGTTCCGGAACACCATGCACACATACAAATCACATTTACAAATTTATATTATGTAAATAATATATGTAAATAAATGTTGATATACATACACATATATAGAAATAGAAACATAGATATACAAAGATAATTATGTTAATATACATACATTCCTTTATAATACAGATTGCTAGAGAGAGAGAGAGAGAGAGAGAGAGAGAGAGAGAGAGAGAGAGAAAGATTGATAGATAGATAGACAGTCCAAGAGATGTATATGCACACACATATGTACATATATATAAATACCTACATGTACATATATATGTGCACATGTATGAGTGTATATAAATATGTGTGTATTTTTATATATATATATATATTGTTATACATATATTTCTACAGCTATATCTAACACACACACAAGCACATATACGGGCATTTATCGAAAACAAACCTTATAATGTGTTTGTCTATACTTGTTTCATTTTCTCTTGGATATAACGCTTTTATATAATTTTATTCGTTTATTCAAATTAAGGTACGTTGAAACATAATATCTTGCAGGTCAGTTAGGCCAGATGGGAATAAACAGGATATTAAGAAACCACTATGATTGATGACTGTTAATTTGAGTACGAAGTATTTCGGCTGATGCTTCATTGGCCAGACAGAAAACTACTGCTAGATATATCCCAGACGTCTGAGAAATCATCATATCTTATAAGGTGTAGCATCAGACAGTTTTAAAATCTGCTGAATGATTGCACTTAATACTAGGATGATTGGTTTAAATGTATATGAGCATTACGTCAATTTCTTTCCTACTTTCTATATATATATTTATATATGCACAGCAAATAAGAGAAATGTGTGTGCGTATATATATATACATATATTTATAATTTAAAGTAAACAGAAAATCGGAGATAAACTGATGAACAACAATTGACTCGCAACAATGTAACGGACTTAATCCCCCCCCCCCCGCGCTGTCCTTGCGGCATTTGAAACCATTAATATCACAAAGATGACAAGCGGGCAAAATCATTAGCACGTCGGTCAAAATGTTATGCAGTATTTCGTCCGCCGTTAATTTCCGAGTTCAAATTCTGCCGAGGTTTACTTTCCCTTTTTTCCTTTCGGAGTCGTTGAAGTAAGACCCAGTTCTGCACTAGTGTCGATACAATCAACTGGCCCCTTTCCCTCAAATTTCAGGCCATGTGCGTATAGTAGAAAGAATTATTGATATCATTACTAAAATTTCTCTGGGTTTTATGTATCTAATCTGTATTTAATAGCGGTGTACTTTATTTCTTATGCTCGAACTCATCTGCTCCAACTCGATACTCAATTAGTTTCTTCTTTTTTTTTTTGTACTTTAAGCCATTTCCCTTCACATCTGATTTATTTTCCTTCTTCATCCAAGTGATTCTTACTGCTAGCATATCTTTTTATTCTGCTTCGATTCCAATTATTGGATCATAAATTTATATTTCAAAATACCTTGTTTTTTTTTTGTTATCCTTGAAAATCACATATTTTCACTTTTTCAAAAATATCCTGTCCATGCACAGAGTATTTACAATGAATTAATAAGAATTAATTAATTAAAGTTAATCAACTATATTATTCATATAATATTGTATCAGTTAGTATTCCCACCTAGAGATTATTAAATGCAATCGACCAATACTGCTGCAACATTCATACAACCACCGAGACAGCTAAAACCACAAAATGAAGCAATGACGTAAGACTACGCATCCATATTTTTTGCCATACAGATGCTATTCTTACAGGTTCACTTAGCCGTTGACAATCCGGCTTATCGTTAATTATTTATATTCATAAAGAAAGACTCCTTGTAATGAACCGTCATGATTCTAGTAGCAATTGAGTAATCCAAATATATTAAATGTTTTTATAATCAGTTGCTTGTGGATCGCAATCTCTGTGGAAAAAAACACAAGGTGATTTTCAAAAAAGTCCATGAATGAAATCAATACCACATACCTTTTCGTATAATTGTTTAAAGAAAATTTGTCTAGAAAATTATTGGTAGTTATTTCAGCAGAAACAATAGATACTTTTCTAAGACAACATTCGCAAACTCCTTAGAAAAAAAAAACCTCTATGCTAGAGAAATTATTCAAATCTAACTATAATTAGACTGCGCTATTGGAATTCTAGTGCACTAGCCAAAAGGAAAGCTATATATCCACATACAAACTGGAGTAGCTATTGTTTCACCCGTAAGCCAAACGGGAATCAATATCTATAAAACAAGTAATGCCAAAAACTGAAGACAGGCAAAATGGATTCCAAATACATAGACGATATGTTAGTTGGAGTGTAGAAATCAGAAATCAGTGAGACCTAGAGAACGTGTCAGAACTAAAATATAACACAGAAAACAATACTAATTTGACATCATTTCTAGATATAAACAATCAGTTATAAACTATCGGAATATTCCTTCAGGTTACATAAACAGGAAAAATGCATATACCTCCATTGAAATTTGAAATACCGACATAACATAAAAAAGCCTGTCGGTGACCCTCTGTTTGGAGAGTATTTGTGCTCTTTTACAAAAAAGAATCACGAAATAAACCATAGTAAAGAATAAATACCATAATATTAGACTGGTCTGCTGGTAAAAATAAACTGAAATACAATGCATTAAACAATAGTCCTAAAATGTATACACATTTTACAAATACAGAATTGTATATTTATGAAATACATATCCGGTACAATACAGAATAACAGTTAATGAAAAGTCACATAAAAGGAAATAGAATATGAATCACGACATACCAGAATTTGACCCTAGTAATAGATTACACAAATAATATGATCAACAACTTCCTTTTTAGCAATAAACCACAAGCATGTAAACAGGAGAACAAACAAACGAAACGAATATGAATTATGAAATTCCCTGCTAAAGTGGAATGGGCAAACTTTATAAATCCAGCTGTTACATTGACCACACAAGTACAATATATTCTCATAGGCTCAGCAAACATAAAAAGGAAGTAGCTAACGCATTCCACCACGCAGCAGATCAAAGCTAGTAGGGCAAATTAACCGACATTTCTTACATGCATTATACATTTCTCCACAGAAACAGATTGATTATAGAAGCAATACTAATATAATAATAAAAAAAAAAGAATTAATATACTGCGTACGCTTTTCAGAAACAGAAATACGGATGATGTAAAGCCTTAATGCGCTCAAACGTTCAAATTCTAAAGGGGAGTCATTATAAGCTTAATCATCCTATTATAAATCAAAATGTGGCAGAGAAGACAAAACTTCTCCTCATCCCATGGAAGCGACTGAATTACTGTACAGGCTTTTCCCTACAAAGCCTGCCGAAGTCAACTATACATTTTATTCTACTGGGTTCGCTAAAATACAGCAGTAATTATCGACTCTGGTCGACTTAATAAATATTTTCTCTCCCTTAGAATTTCTAACTCTATGTCATTGTACGTTTTCACTGTTTCTCTTTTATAGAAATAGTAGGCGATGAAGAGAATTAATGCGAGCAACGAGTTACTGCCCATTTACGTTCTGAGGTCGAATACCATAAAGGACAACATTTTGCAGACAGCTGAAAACGAGAAAGAACAGACAACTATTTACTTGAATCTTGGCAAGAGTCGTTTTTCTCTTTCCATAATAAACACGCACACATCATTTTACTATATTGTTTATGTGTCAAGACATATGGATCTGCAGCAGACCTGAATTAGTACATGACATTGGTGTGGTTGTGAATCGGAAAGAAAGGAACAATAAAAACATAACTGATGGCTTGATTAACCGATGGGCTAATCAAACAATCGATCAGTTATTTGGTAAACTAGCCAACCAACTGACAAACAATAAAAAGGGAAAAAAAATAAGCGCATATATTTATTATTGGCATATTTGCCTTCCTACAATGAACAAAATATGATTCAAACGAGTTACCACCAATAATCTTGTAAACCAAATTCAGAGAAGTACTGATATTGAATTAATAGATTAAACTTTCACACATTTTCTAGATTAGCAACAGCAGTAGTTGTTGGCGAAATGCAATTTCTTTATAATTGCCTCCAGTTTAGTTAAAAAAAAAAACATTTTCTTTTTGAACGGGAATTGATTTAGAGTGTATTCCATCGAGTACTTCATTGGTGCCTTACTTACAAGAGAAACCGAGTAAAGGTGTGATTGAACTCATAACGGAATGAGGTAAGAAATACCGCAACATAATGCTTTTCGATGCTCTAACGATTCGTCTGTCTACCGTTATAAGGGAAAAATCGAATAATACAATGAAATGTGTTCTTCGTCAACTGATATTATATGGATGGGAGAGAAGCGAGAGTGAAGCATTTTCGGAGACAGTATGACGCGTTGGACTAGCTGGTGCTTAGCGCTGGCTTCTGTAGCATTAAGAAGATAAGAGATAAATCCGTAAGGATATTAATCTAAAGTGGCTTAACTTTGCAAATTGCCTCTTGTATAATTTGTAGCTAGATAGACTGAAACAGATAGCGTTAGGTACATTGATATAATGATGTAGAGACACAGGCTCTGACAGTTACATTTGCACATATATTTAAAATCACATTGGCAATGTATTCGCTTAATACGTACATATATTCAATAATTACACATACATGAAGTAAATTTAATGGACATTTTGCTACTATTCTTATTAATTGCCGTCATATTTTTTTTCCAATTACGTCTTGCCTCAGTTAAACTAATACTTACATCGATAATTGCAGCTGAATTAATTCATATTCTGAACAATTATAATTATAAAACTTTTCACATGTTTAACACGTTCTTCTTTATAGTCATTTTCATCTTACAGAAAATGAAGAAATTGAGCAAAAGATGGTAAGATGTTTTTCATCTTTCCTTTTCTTGTTTGCATAAATATTTAATATAGCAGAAATATATTTGTAACTTAGCTTCGGGCCGTCCTTTAATATAGTGTGATTTTCTGATACTTGGATTTTAATGCAGAAAGGACAAATCTGTCTACTTTTGTTTTGAGTGTCTAAGAGCTAATTGCTGAAGTTGATAACATTCTAATAAAATAAATAAAATTGTAATTGGACTACTATTTGTTGATAAGCGATAAAGTTGAGGATCATACGATGGATACTCTAAAATCAAGTTTATTTTTACTTAGTACAACTGCTGCTTTGATTCAGCACGCCTGCTCATGAAAGATTCGTAGGACACAATTTTATACCGTTATTTAAATCATATACGTTACTTCAAACTGATGTAGAACAGTCTTTTCAGGCCTACAGTCTCTAAACTGCATGCCACGATATATTCTTCTAAACACAGGAACCTATGTATACATGAACATTCTCTGAAAGAAATCTTGTCAAAGACAAAATATTTTGTCTTGATACAACATCGAAATTGTGCCATTGCTCTCATTGCAACTAGAAGGAAACTTTACAGAAAAAAAAATACAGTAAGTAACCATGCCTCAAAACTCTACCAATTCTGCTAATACACCCACCCAACATTTAATTCGGTGATTATCATTCTAGAGTTAAGAAAATACTAAATTTATATAATCGTAATTTGAACTCAGGGTTAAAAAAAACGGATAATACCACACCGTAACCTAAATGTTTTAGCTGGCATCACATTTGATGGGCTGTCATAGGCAAGTAAAAGTAAGTACCCTGTATGTCGTTCAAAGAAACTTTCGACTGCAACAACTGCAACAACACTAAACATTAATACTTTCTCTCGATGAACTCTCTTACTATTTGGTCGATTATTTTTCTTTTATCCCATGTCTATTTCGTCTCTTGCTTGCGGGCATCGTATTCCAGAACAAATTACTTCAATAGATTTATGCTATCATCCACTGAAAAAAGGTAGGATGTCATTCAAAGGAAATCTGGTTGAGATTTCTAAAAGTTTAAACCTGCAGATGATTTCTCCGTCTCCAGTGGTTTGAATAAAAGAACTACTTTACTCAAGAAATTCAATTGTGTAAAGTATCTGTGATTCACATCAACGAGCGTTCAGACCAAAACTTTGGCAACGTAGCACCAGGTCATTCACCTGAAATATATATATATATATATATATATATATATATATATATATA
>NC_068983.1:50467116-50468492 GCF_001194135.2 Octopus bimaculoides
ATACATCTGTATATGATTACTTATATGCATTTATGTATTTGGTAAAACATGACTATCCGGAAGTATAACAATATATTTCATATATATGTGCGTGAGTATGTGTGTATGTTTGTGTGTGTGTGTGTGTGTGAGTGCACGTGCGCGTGTGTAACAAGTGAGCTTTTGCTTATTGAGTTGTTAAACTTTACTTTATAAACCAACAATTTGACGAATTATGCGTTATACACAGGGATTGAAAGATATTCAAATATATAGATATAAAATATCAAGAGTTCTCATGCTGTCTTATATTTGAAAGCAAATTGAAGAATATGCGAAACTAATTATTAATAATTATCTACCTCTAGCCGTGTTGTATTGAAGTGTCATTAATCTGACAGTTATATTAATTATTACACAATAATCAAATATGTTACGAGGAAATTCTCCGTTAATATTATTAAATTTGGAATATCTGAATTAACAAACCACCAGCTTCTAATTAGTCGAACTGATTTTAGTCTGAAGGGGTTTTATTGGCAGAATCGTTCGAGATTCGGATAGAATGGGTCGTAATATTTGTACTGTCTGAAGGCTGTTAGAAGGTAGAATCGTTAGCTGGCCGGGCGAAATATTTAGCTGCATTTCGCCTGTCTTTACGGTCCGAGTTCAAATTCCGCAGCAGTCGACTTTTTTCCTTTTACCCTTTCGGGGTCGGTGGATTTAATCGACTACACCTTCCTCAAAATATCTGGCTTTGTGCCGAAAGGTGAAACGAATATTTGTACTGCATAAAGCAGCGAGCTGGCAGAACCGTTAGGCTGATGAGCAAAATCCGTAGCGGCATATCATCCATTTTATGCAGTCGACTTAGTCTTTAAATCCTTTCGAGTTCCATAAGATAAATATCATCTAAACAATGGTAATTGAAATAGTCCTTACTACGAAATTATTTGCCTCCTTCCAAATTTATAGTTAATATTCATATTGTCTCTTTCCTTCATTGAATATCTGACAATCACATAAGTATAGATCTTCAGTTGGTACGGATTGGTACGGATTGGTACAGATTCTGATATCAACCACGATGTATGAAGATTCACTACCCTTTATTGTCATCCGTATGCCAGATAAGATAGCAAAACTATTCCTTTGTCAAAATCGTACGGCATAATACTTAATTTATTACCCTATATTATGTGTTAAAGCGTAAACAGATATGGTTTACTATATCCTAATGGATAGAAATGACTCGCAGCGTTGCTATCAAGAACATTTAGCTGACATCTTTGCATGATACATATAATATAGTAATTTTTATTGACATTTTTGCTTTACACACAATCCAGTTAAAAAGAAGGTTGTTCGACTTTATATATATATATATATATATATAT
>NC_068983.1:50468919-50469744 GCF_001194135.2 Octopus bimaculoides
ATATATATATATATACATAAATATATATACACGAGTATATATACATATAAACATAATTACGCGCACACACGCACACACTCACACTCACACACACATACACACACACATATACATGTACAATAATCAATAGATATTCCTATAACTGAAAAATAGAATTCCAGTCTTAAATTGGAACAATTTAACATTGCCTCTCTCACATTTAAAATTTCCAGCACCATCTGCTCATATTTTGCTTGCGTTTATTAAGATCAAAACACATCGTTGGAGGCGTGGAATAAAAATATATTCTGACAGCCCACTCCTTTCTGTATAATTCCTAATTATTTACTTTACCTAATAACACTTGTCTGATAGTCTCTTCTGCCTTATTGCATCAGATTCACTTACACAATGATCGTTTCTTGTCATCATCAACTGTAAATGAAATAAATTGGCTAGTTACATCAAGAACGCAAACCACGGAAATATATTTTCGGGTTTTGGATTAGTCGATAAGTAAAGCATGCAGTAATTTATTTGTTGAAGCTGTTTGTATTTTGAATTGATAAGATAGACTGACAAATCGAATTAATCTGAGGTATTTGTAGCTTCAGAATCATGGATAAATATACATTTCTCTAATTAATCTTTAAGTTGACTTATTTGTAGAACTTCATAAGGCTCTAACGTTACTCATATCTATATTTACTAAAATTGTTTTGAGGTTTTTGAAGCTTTAGCCAGAGTTAAGCCAATATAAGAATGTTGAACATACGACACTGTAAAGACTTCAATTATCTGGTGTTTTGTAAACTATTAATGAAAAAGACATACTTAAGGAATTCA
>NC_068983.1:50470074-50477538 GCF_001194135.2 Octopus bimaculoides
ATGTGTGTGTGTGTGTGTGTGTGTGTGTGTAAAATGCGTCCATCTGTTCTAATCTAATTAAATTCTATGTCTCTGTGCAGCTGAAGATTGCTCTGCATTTTACATTGATGTAATGGTTGCATTGTTCAATTAAATGAAGCTCCGTGAAACGATCGTACTGCATTACCTTTGGATATCCTTCTTGCTTATTTTTTTTTATATGCGTTTGTGTTTTTGTGTGTGTATGTGTATTCACATAATTATAAATTGAAAATGATTCATTCCCCCTATATTTATTTACTAAATTATCAACAACACAATCGATAGGGATTTAGGGAAAATAAAATTATAGCAATGACAATGTTTTAAGTTAAACTAACTATTCGATAGAGAATTGGTTAACCGATGTGCGTTGATGTATATTTCTTGAGTGCATCTTTAACTTGCAAACGTGAGTCTGAAAATATCTAGCGAATAAAACCTAGAATGGAATAAATATATCGTTACAATGAGAACATTCAGAAATTCTGAAAGATGCATACGTAATCTCGTACATCGAAACTGTGATGGATCTATTGTTCTTGCCCAGTGTTGATAAAATGATTCAATTAAATTGTTTAGTAAAAATAACCTGATGTTATGCAAACGTACAAAATTGTATCACAAAATTCTTGGCGTGGTGTGTAGGAAGTAAGAAGAAAGGAACTATACCGAGCTCCGTGTGATAAAGCCTGGAATTCATTGAAATAATATCCGTTTATAATTACTGTTCCAATAGAATTGCAATTATCTTTATTTCTATTTTGTCTACTATACAATTGTAAACAGAATATTCATATGATATTGAATTTAGGATGAGACATTTATCGAAGTTCAAGATGATCAAGTTTAGAAATATAATACAAATATTATTCAGAATTTACTGTCACCTGATATCATGAAGAAATGGCTGCTATTTCGACCAACTACATAGTAGTTGCTCCCAGAATTGCTAAATGGATTACGTTTAGCAACCGGTAAACTATAACTGAATGAACATGTACTGAAATATGCTCTGACACTGTCAATCCTATTTGACTAGGATTTGTGGAAGTAAACGGTGTGTACTCTCTCTATTTCAGAATGTGCAATAAATGATTCTGTTTTTTTAACTCCAGATCGCTCTTTCACATATTGACTAAAATGCGTTAGTTCATATGTAAATAATCTTTCATTGTCTTAAAGATATATTCTATCTAACATTACATCTGCATATAATTTGAAGATTATGTTGCGTTTAAAATTCCATATGAATCGAAATGAAACAACCTTAGGTCTCCATTTGTATTTTCTGTATCGTAAGCCAATAAGATAAAATAAAATACGAAAAATAAATAAATAAATAAAACATCCCAGTTTCTTTCGGAAATGATTCTGCAATGAAACTATTTGGCTAAAAAAAACAGCTATAATTATAATTTTACTTCATTTTATGCAAAGCAATACTAAAGCAATTTTCACACTTTAAACAATTTGCTCCAAAGTCAAACCAGGACATAAGGTCAAACAAAAATACACCTTTTGTGAGACTTAAATGTAGTGTGTGCACAAAGGTCCTGACGTGGCTGGTACAAATAAGTAGCATATCTGCATTTAGCTCGAGAAAGTGCTTCAGAAACAATCGTCTATTCAGCAAAAACATTTATGCTCTAAATTCTGTGGATTTACGTAATACTATAATTTAGTATAGGATGATATAAATTAAAGAATATTTTAGTCGTATTTCTGCCTTCACAAGTGACTGCCTTAATCTCTTTATTAGGTGCAGTTGTTAATGCAATCGTTAATTTTAGGTATTGATATTCCTGTCAGACAGAATACTTGTTAGTTTGCATGTTATATTTGTAGCTGATGTTATGCTGTTGGAGAATTTAATGAGAGTGTCTAGAGTAGCAGATGGATGAGTTGAATGCTAATGAATAGTAGACGATTGTCCATTTTCCACAACTGTCTTTTGGAGTCAGTTTGCTGAATACGTGCCTCTCAAGAGCTCAGTCTTCTTGCCGCCATCTAGATAGCATAATTACTATTCCTATGTGGCGTTTACAGAATAAATTTATGTCAGTCATACGTTTATATTCTTATATGCTAATTTATTTTTGTAACGCTGTTATGCGATCCTAGTGACGTAGAAGCCATTCAAACGTACTCAACTCTGAGGATGTACGATATAATACAATAAATAAAAAGTTTCCATACTAGAACCTGCATTATTTAAAATACATGAATTGTTTATTGGTGGACTCGACGCAATATCTGAAAAATTTGAGGCATCGTCAGGGCTGGGCTGGAATGGCCACAATGACGCTAGTTAAGGTGATCAAAGATGATATTTTACATTTCAGAAATAAAATCTACCGTGAATCGATTAAACATCTGTCGAAAGAAGATATCTCTAATCTGCGAACCTGCCAAATATTACAGTAATATCCCTGTCATATAAAAAGCTACATTCTTAAAACGTATGAACAAGACATAGATTGTTGAGATTCATGGTGCAAGGTCCGACAGATATAGATCCGATCATAATGTTTTACTCCATCACAGATGACATGTGTCAAACACCGTCAACAAGAACGCCAATAAAACCAGGATATTTTAAACATTATATTAATGCTTATATAAAACAATTGAAGTATTAATATGAAAAAAAAAACTATCCTTTCTTGGGGAAGCGTCATCTCTTAGCAGTAACGAACTTAAAGCTTGTCATGAGTGTGAATGTTATTATTAGTGATTGTTGCTATTGGTTATGAGGTTAAGATTCAGTCGCATTTTCTCCTGCATTGGCGATAATAATAATGTATTTCCCTGTTGATATTAATGGCCATATTATCATTGTTGTTGTGATAGCAGTAGAACTAACAACTTCAGTACCTATTTTTATATTCGGTGGTGTTGTTTGCAGTGTCAGTAATGGTGCTTACGGCAGAGATAAATATTTTGCGCCTTAGAAAAAGAAATATTGATGAGCAATAACACCGAAATCATCTCGCCTCCGTAGATATCCAGCGATGATTTACAAGCTTTTTCCTTCTTTAGTATTTGCGAAAAATAAATTGTCTGTCTTAGCTGTTTGGCTGCTAAGTGTCATTTCTATTTCCATACAAATTAATTCAGTTCATTCTAGGTCACACTATTTATGACTGCAGTCTATTGGATCCATCTATTTATGGAATACTTGCATCCAATAATGCAATAATACGCGGTGGATTATCAGTAGTGGTGGATGGACAAGGAATGGACAATATAACTATGTACTGACAAACCAAGAAAATATGCAAGCAATAAAAACAATCTCGACCAATTCCAAAACGTCTACGTCATGTCCAGAAAAAAATTTACATTTCATGATAAATAATTACGATGCCTAACTGTAGCGCTGGGCTATATTAAGATTAAGGGAAAACATAAATTAACCGACCGAATGTTTTGTTTTTAGTCGCTTGTTTTCGTAAAAGGAACTGTGGTTATATGCATTCGCAGAACAACCGGTATTGGCATACTAACAAAAGTAGTAGAAAACGCATGTGCATATGGTAAAAAAAAAGTCAGCTTGCAGTGGTTAGGACATGGATCGGTAACTTGGAGTGTCAACAGGGAACAGATGAATGAGTCAGAAGCGTCTGAGTGGAAAAAAACACGGGATCATGCAACTGTAAAGCAGTGGTAGAATATAATGTTTGAAGTGCTGAAATGGAGTGACGAAGGAAATGGGTTCATCCGTTGGCTAAATATTGTTTTTGTGTTCTGATTACCTTCATATTCTAATAAGTTAGGTTTCTTTTGATGTACCCTTTTATACATGTTTAGCAGTATAGTACTGTCCTAGATATCGGACCAGTATTCAATATTAGGTCATACCTGATTTTTTCAAAAGAATTAAAAAACTTGGCGAGAGAAAGATAGTTTTAGCTCTGAAAAGTAAGATTAATTTCTGATTGTATTAGCTATGTAACCTTCATAGGAAAAAAATAAACGCACACAGAAACATTTGCGGAGCACGGTGACAAATAGCGTAGGATTGAATTTGACTTGTACCGTTGTTTTCTTAATTGTCCATCATTATTTTTTCAATCGTGATTTGAAGGTTTCATAAATTATGCGTAGAAGACATTTACGTTAATGCTATTTCTTTCACTTTGATGATATTTTGCTAAACGTTTGACGATTGATATTTAATATACTGACGTTTTATACTTTTGGCATAATTGCTTCAGTAAATGACAAATGTTATGAATAGATTAACATCCTAATGAAATCATTCTAGAAAAGCAAAACAAAAACGTTAATATATATGTTGTCTGCATTCACATTCACAAACAATGATGTAAAATGCTTCCAATTTGAAAAAAATAAAATTAACACAATCCATAACATCAGCTCGTATACTGCAATAGTATATTCTCTGAATAAGAATTGTTTGATTTTCTGTTAACATAGTATAAAGTCAAATTGTATATCATGTATTGTGTTCTTTAGTAGGCAGGAAATTTATAATAGTTTGGTAATTTGAATAACGATTTGTAGCATATCTTCGTCTGAAAATATATTGAATTGAGTTTAGGCATAAGAATTATATAGCAATGCTATAAAAAATATAACAAAGTAAGTTTTAATTTTTATTGAAGTTGGATAATGAAAGTAGAAATCAATTATTTATCTTAAGCTTTCAATGATTCCTGAAAACAGGTAATACATTGCTATTTACAATTTTATCAGGATATGTTTTTGTCCATAAAAACGGTTTTCTTTAATGGAATAGAAATTTAGATAAATAAGTAGTATGATTGAAATAGTAAGTAGTTTTAGTTTTCAATCCTAAAGATTTAGTAAGATTCCTACAGCTTACATTGATATATCGTATATTCTATGAATTTCTTTTATTTTCGTTGAATTCAGCTAAAGAAAACGGTTGTCCGCACTGGTAATTTTGGACTTCAGTACCGCTTCAGTCCGATGTGAATCTTAGTGTTATACAATTTGTGGTAAAACATTTCCTGTGACAATCCTGTGTCTCAGTATATATGATTTCTGATAACACATTTCCTGTGACAATCCTGTCGGTTTAGTTAACATATATCTAGGTAATTCTTTCAATCGCTACATAAGAAACGTTTAGTTTCAAATGCACTGCTTGATCGACTCCATTAGAGAAATCTGATGTCATATATTGCCGTGGGCGTTCCACTAAATTCGTTTAATGAAAGTTAGCGTTAGCATTAAAAAACGCGATATTGTCTCTTTCTTTTCTTTTCTTTCATCTCCCGATATATATATATATATATATATATATATATATATATATATATATACACACACATACTTAATGTACACATATGTTATCAAGCGATTTATATGAAATGTATACGTTTAATCTTGGCAAATGTAATAATATATTACTCGCTTTCATTATAATATATAATTTATATTGTATGGCGATGCATATGATCTATTACTTTACTAGTATATAGAGCAGGGATTAAAAGAAAATGGTATTGTTAAAAATACTAATTACATGTTACAGTTAGCTTGTCTGTATAATTTAATGAAAGTAACTCCATACAATAACCGCACTTGATATTTCATTAACTACCATCATTGCTAATGCATTTCTGTTAATGTTGCTTTGTTATGTATGTCATTAAACTCCTTTCGTGTTAATTAATTGGATTGTACCATTTTCCACATGCCTGTTTTAAAAATAACAAATACACTTGCCAGCGCCTACGATGTGCGTCTAAACTCACTTCAATTAAAGTTACTACGAGTCTTCGTTATGTAGGTCACTAGAAGTTACTACGAGTCTTCGTTATGTAGGTCACTAGAAGTTACTCACTTCTTTATAACTTTTATTTTAAGAAATATACATGAACCTCATTTTGAAACTTTAAACTCCAAGTCAGAATATGAAAATCGTGCGTATGAAATAATGATATTTTTATTAAACGCTTCTTTCAATAGTTGCAGAGCGGTAGAGGAATTTACTAACAGTTCGTACATTCCTGAGTATTATCGTCTTACAAGACCTTTTATATAACTGTTTTTACGAAAGTTTCCATACGATGCAAGTAGTCTTATTATAACTGTTCAGGTAAAAACTAAGAAGAACAACGGATCGTGTGTGCCTATAAGTGATAGCTTTGCTGGGTCACCCTGATTCTATCATAGAATGAACTTCACTGCGTGTCTGTTGAATAAACAGCTGCTTACATATCAAAATAAGGAGAACGTTCATCATTTAATGGAACAGCTGAAAATCACTCTTTGAAAAGTCTATACCCATTACATTTTCCAGTGGGGTAGCATTAGTGCGTTAAATGAAGCAGCGCTTAACTTTGTTGAACCATTCTGGGCTTAGAGTCTATACAAGATAATAGAGCAGAATGAAAAGTGCAGCCCAAATTAAAACATTGACCGCGTCATTTCTCTTTTCCCCCACCCACTGTAGCTACAGTACTTGTCCTTTTTTATGTTTTGGAAATGTTTTATAACAAAGAAGAGAGGAACTAACTGATATGAAATGTGCAACATCTTGAGAACACTTTAGAATATAGGAAATAATTATGTGTGTTCCAAATGTGAACAGCCTCTATTTCTGTACATTTAAGACTAGCTTGTTCTATGTGTGCTAAGTTTTGTTTGCCCTGAACTATCACATATTTTGACCGCTGCACTCTGTAATACATAGAAGCAATTAAAAAATGAATATCTATGTACATCCATAAAAATGAATAATTAATAGTTGCAGACATCGCTAAAAGGGGACATGTTTTGAGTTCTCAATGGGGAAAAATGTATTATGTCTTCCTAATGATCAGATTATTACAACATAGCTACTTCACTTTGTAATTTACACTAACAGCGTAGTCTAAAACATTTCCATTTGTTTTGACTTCCATTTGTTTCGACTTAAGCAATATATATATTTTTTTTTACAAATCCGTTTAATATATGTAACATTTGCTATTGCTCACAACAGAACATGTGCAACATGTGGAAATATGTACCGTTCAGTTGTAGTAACGGTTCTTTCAGCGAGCCAGCCCAACTATACACTATATGCAATACAATGTGCAAATCATTGAAGGGGCTCAAGTGTCAGTGTCATACGAGGGCCTCACAGTGCATTATCGACGTCTCATTTCAGTGACATTTCCTAACATTGGCAATGGTCGTATACGAGAAAGCAGCCACTATATATGTGTATGTGTGAGCACGCGCGTGCGTAGGTGTTTATGTGTATACGTATATATAGGCTAAGCCCTGATGCCGAAGCCATGGTGATATTTGTTTCGGCAGCTAATGATGGGAAGACATATTTCTTACGCTTGTTTGTGCAGTTTTTTTTTTATATCTGAGTCGCGATATTCCGAGTTGTCCATCGGATTAATAAAGTGTAAATTATTTGTGCTTTCATGGCTTTTGGAGATTAAGTACATTAAT
>NC_068983.1:50477799-50485323 GCF_001194135.2 Octopus bimaculoides
ATATATATATATATATATATATATACACATTTATGTGCATATGTGTATATATATAAGTGTATATGTGTATGCAGTGTATATATGTGACGAAAACACACGTACACATACACTGAAACAATTAGACATACATGTATATCGAGGTAGTTAGTATTCGTGAAAGTTTAAATATGAACACTCCATCATTTAACCAAAACTTGAGAGGACATTGTTATTGACTAGGAAATCTTAGAATTTAAAACGTTATATGATACTGAGAGAAAAGCTGTCACTAGACATTCTATGAAAAGTTTACAGAGAAAAATCTTAAGATACTATCAGTAGTCATAAATGTGTCACTTCTACCCAATATGTGCGGTCATCTTTGATAAGGATATATCATATGTAATGTAGTCAAAACGTATTCCAACACAGTCGCTGTATTCTTTGAAGGCAGCAATGAGTTTCTCTCGAATCACGTAATACTAAAATCAGGAAGCATGGCTCATACATACATATATTCTACTGCATACGTGAGAGTATAGTTTTTAGGCTCAGATTCAAATTCACAAATATTTAATGTACATAAACATAAACGCTACAAACTAGGGCACATACCATACCCCACGTGACTATCATATTCACAGCTACATCAAACAACTGTACGAATTCTCATTTTGGTTAAGCTCTTTTTCAACTTGATCTATTCTACACGCATCCTCTCAAAATACGCGTATCAAACTGATATTAAAGCAGAAAAAACCCTTTGTAATTCATCATCTAATTATTTCATCTACAACCGCTGTAGAAAAATTATCCAAAAAAGGAATTCTCGACGATTTGTACTCCGAATGCTCTCATCCACAATGTGTGGTAGGTTCTCCCCAATAAAATTTCGCAACTCTAGTACAGTAGTTCCCAAACAGTGATAGACGGAGCCCTGGTGGTCCGTGAACTAAATCCAAAATTTCATATATACATATACATAAGGATAAGCATATTAAAATGTGTTCATGGGAAAACTCATTTAAATAAAAGGGGTCCTTGTAGTGAAAAGGTTGGGAATCACTGATCCATTGTATGGAAGAAAGTAATACGAAGAGAATCGTAATTTCATCACTGTTAACAACGACAGTGATAGCATCAATGATATAAACGCCATATATATATATTTAAACCGTTACTTACCTTTTACATTAATGTAACTCCAACCCTGGTTAGCATAGATCTAATATACTATTCTTACATTACTAAATGGAACCTGATTATATAATAGATGTGAAACTTAGTAGATAGTCGCCTTTTAACCACGTTCATTATATTTTTATTCTCCTATCTTTTAAGAAGTGTATCAATAGATTTACTCGACTAATAATACAGACTTAGTAAAAGGAAAAACAAATCAAACGAAAAATAGAAACGAAATATCCGATAGACGTAAACAGAAACATACACAAAGGAAAAACATCTACATAAAGAAAATGAGAGAGAGAAAGAGAGAGGGAGAAAAAAAAGATGCGCACGAACTTTGTACAAACATATCCACTGAAAAGAAAATGGCCACTCTTATCTCAAAATTTGGCTTATCAATTAAGAATTAAGTTTTTCTCTTCATTTAATATCACAAGTAAAGAAATTTATCAAGAATAATTGATGACTTATTGTAAAACATTAATGTCACTTCGTGAACTTATGTTCTTTTCTGATTTTCCAACTTTTATTTAAGTTTGGCTGTAACTTCAGTTTAATACTAAAATAATATAAAACATATATTTTATGCTACTACGTTTTAATATTCACAAAATAATATTTAAGGGAACTTAAGACGGCGAGCTGGCAGAAACGTTAGCATGCCGGGCGAAATGCTTAGCGGTATTTCGTCCGCCGTTACGTTCTGAGTTCAAATTCCACTGAGGTCTACTTTGCCTTTCATCCTTTCAAGGTCGATAATTTAAGTACCAATTGCGTAATGAGGTCGGTCAAATCGACTAGCCCCCCCCCATTTCAGGCCTTGTGCCAAGAGCAGAAAACAGTATTTAAGGGAACTGATTTTATATTATTCCTCAAATCCTTTCTTTATATAGTTATAGCTTATATTGGTGTCGTGTAGACGCCCCCAGGCGAAGAAGTAGGATCTTCCAAGACATAAATAGAGGTAGTCTAGCCGTGGTAGGGGTGTTGAGTAGCGGTTGAGTAGCAGTTGTGTAGTGGTTGAATAGAGATCATTCGAAGGTGCTAGATTGCAGTAGCTTTAGACATAACAATTGGGAAACTTACATTTCGATGATGTGAGTATTTGAAGGAAATATCAAGGTGGAAAATGTTCTTATCAGTTCCATTGGCAGTATTACATTATCCATCCATAAAATAATTAAATCTCTTCAGCTCAGTCAAACATGTACAAACAGTCGTTATCAAAATAAATAGATATGTCTTCAAAACATACGTCTCGATGTTCAGTGAATCTCAATATTTCACCTAAAAGAGTGATTGTAGCTATTTGTCCAACAAAAACACATTACTGGATTAGTTTCCCTTCAGGTATAAGACGGTTTGGCACATTCACTTGGTGTCATCTATTTCATGTCTCTTGCTAATTTGCCGTGAAAATCTTTAATGATTCTCTTGTTTTGCTGTCTCGCTCTTTTTCTCTCATTCTCTCTATCTTTTCCTCTCTATCAATTTCTCTCTCTTTCTCTCTCATTTTTACTCTCTCTCATTCTGCTTGTGCACGTGAGCATATTTCTGAATTCGTAGAATGAGAGGAACAATGATTCGCCAATCGCGTGGATTTGTTGCCACTGTAGCGTCATTGTTTTCCTTAGTCTCACCAGTCTCTGGCTAATGAGACATGATGATGTGTAAACTTCGGTTCTTCCAGAGACACTAGCACTGAGCGTTGTTCTCCTGTGACGAAACATAGAAGAGATTGCATTATTCCCATTTGAATATGAATTGACATACAAAATATAATAACCAATCGTCATCCCTTTCTCTCTACCTCCCTCTTATACACAAATATATATATACATATATATATATATATTTATACACACACGCACACACACGTACACATACATACACACATACACACACACACGCACACCCACATATATATATGTATATATATCTTTAAATGTACTTTTACACTATCACAATTACACACAAAAATGCAAAATATATATATACATGTAAATAGATGTGTGTGCATATATGTATGTATGCCACCTACACTTTGTATATATATATATATATATATATATATATATATATATATATATATATATGTATACATATACACTGAACGTAGAAACATGTGGCAATGAAGGAAAATGCTCACCACCCAACCACAACATACGTACATACATACATACATATATGCACATACTCACACTTTAACACTCACATGTACACACACAATCTAACACAGACAGACATATAAGTTTGAGATAAATAGCTGGTTAGATAGATAGATAAATAGACAATGTGTGTGCGTGTTTGTGTGACGAAACGTTGTGCAAAACGTATGAAATTCAGTAATGCGTCAACGCAGCAAATTTATCAATATCCCGTAATGTTTTTTTGTTTAACAATAAACCGCAGTGTATCAGTACCGTCAATCTATAAATATATTTACTTTGTTGAATATCGCAATTATGTTTATAGGTTACAGATTTTATCTATCTCCTTATTTCCAGACATTTTGAATTCGATATATTCTGATTATACTTTGAAAGCATCGAAATGCAAAATCATTAATTTTTGTGAATTTTGTTTATAAAAATTTGACATTTAATCTCCTTTGAATATAAATTCATAATTCTGCTTCAGATAGAGCAGGAACTTCTATTTTTGTTGGAAACTTAATGTTTGACATCGAATCATTTCTGGTTTTCATTATTTTTTCACCATAGTTAATAAACTTTATTCATGCAGGGTTGTTCGTCACTATTACGCTTTCTAAAATACCACGAAATATATGCATTTTTGAATGTATAAATATTAGTTTACATGTAATCAAGAACACAGTAAAGTATTCCTAGAAATGCACTGTAAACTTATTCTGGTTCAATATTTTATGTAGTGTAATGTAATAAAGGTGGCGATTTGGTAGAATCGTTTGTATGCCTGGCGAAATACTTAGCGGCATTTCATCCGACCTTTTGTTCTGAGTTCAAATTCTGTCGAGGTCGAATTTCCTTTTCATCCTTTCAGCTCGATGAAGTAAGTTTTAGTTGACCACTGGGTCAATGCAATCCACTTACCCGCTCCCCGAAATTGCCGGCCTTGAGCCAAAATTTAAAATCAGTATTTTACTTAATGTGAAGGGCAGCGAACTGAGATACTCAGTAGGACGACGGGCAAAATGCATAGCGTTATTTCGTTCGTCTTCAAATTTTTAATTCATCCTCCCGTGAAGTCGACTTTCCATTTCATCCGTTCGAGGTCGATGAGATAAGTACCAGTTGAACGGCGAAACTGCTAGCCTTGTGCCAATATTTGAAAGCGATATTTCATTTAATGTGCAAGAAGTATTCGTTACGATAAAAGCTATTATTTGTACGGTTTTAGTGCACATATCATAATCGTTGTATGGCAATGAATAAAGTAAACTTAGATACACACAATGACAGACAAAATTCATTGGAATAGTGAAAATGTAGGGGAAGATGCAAAGTCCAGATCAATTGTAGTAGAGGGTATACAAATAAAACCAGTCCGATTATCCGACAGTCTGGTTTATTGAGAAAGACCTGTGTGGTCACATTTCTATTGTGAATGTCGACAGTTCTTTTACATTCTTGCTTCGTCATTTATTTCTGTCTTGAGTATGATTTTCGAGCGTCTCAAAGCATAGCTCATTGCTTACTGCATAGCCATGTTCCAGAAAATCTAGGTAATCGACGCCGCTGTCAACCCACTAAACAGTCACCAAAGCATTATTAGGTGATCGCTAGCTCTTGAAATTGTTAAAGCTAGTAAATGAGGTGTGACGCTATTTCACCAATGAATATTTGTTTAATAATAAACGATGTTTCCACATTACATCCATTGTCATGAGACCGGAAAAATTGTGTCTACATTGTTTTAGCATATTTCTAAAAATCAGACCAGAATATTCTCCTTCTTCAAATCAGCTGTCAGCCGCTGATGTACCAACTATGAATGTAATTTTCCTTACCCAAGTTCCTGCGTCCTCTCTAATGCATAATAATTATAGTTATAATGATGCTAATTTAATAAAAGTATGTAAAGCATGTTCTCGATTGTGACATTCTATATGCATGAATCATTATTTCGATATGAGTTCGAAACGGTTGCAGTGGTTGGTGGTCACGCACTGCGTTGTTTTTATTCAATACCAGACTTCTGAAGATATTCATTTAACTGTGAATGTACGTCTACTGAATGTTGTGAATTCTGTAAATGGACTGTGGCCGTCCCTCCTCAGCAACTCAACAGTGGCATCGTGCTTCTGATTAGACACCACACTTACATACATTAAGTGACACAACGCATATGTTTAATATACATCTAAAATTAAAAACAAATGTATAGCTATCAATAAGCATATACATGTACACACGAACGTAGGCTCACTTTCGCACATACAACAATCTTCAATTCTACTTTCATCTCTCTTTGAATCGGGCATTTTTATTTTCCTCTTTCACTAAATTGCACATACAACTGTCGTGGAGATTGTTGTAAAAACACGTTATACATAACTTTCCCTTTTACCAGTCCTCCGCAGTACAACAGGAGATCTCTAATATATTCCTTTTTATATCCACCCCAGGTTAAACTACTGTACGTGTGCGGAAAATGTCTGAAGTTATCCCTTTAGAAACTTACAAAAATTATTTGTCTTTGAATTTTACATGAATTCTAACGCAGGCATTGCCATACTCACATGCATTAATAAATAGATGAATAGATAGATGCATATGTGTGAGTGTGGCGGGGGTGTACGAACAACAAATGCTTTCCTCTTTCTTTCCGTCACTTGGCCTTTCTCCTCTTGCTTCTGGTTCATACAGTATGTTCTCTCTCAGTGAAGTAACTTTGCCACGTATCAATCGCCTCCTCTATATCTTGTTTGCATGAAGCTTCTTGCTAGTCGTGTTTAACATAGAGCGATGTACAAACATCAAATGTCGTCTCCAGTCAGGCATATTTCGATGTTAAGTGACTGAAGTACACTTTATAGACTTATCAAATAGATTACAAATGATTTATCTAAGATGATAGTTGTTTGAATCACGCTTAAAGTAGTGTTTTACTACCAAAGTACTATACTTTTACAACGAAAAAATGTTTTATGTTTTCTACATTTTCATCAAACCTGCTAAGAAGAGTAACGTTTTCATCGTCAGATAACAGTCTTACATCATGTAGTAATTTCCAGAATCTTGTAGTTTTAATTCATCCTCAGGCAGAAACAACGTGACAAACAGCATGACAAGGCTGGTCTTTTGAATTACAGCTACAGATTGTTAGGTTCCAAGGTTGTTTTGGTGAACAATTCTTAATTCTAAAATACAATTCATATGAGATTGGTAAGTCAGAACAAAATGAACAAATACGTATTGCTGTCTATTTCACTTTCATAACAAATATTTTATTGAGAACGTTTAATCCGTATCGTTTAACCAGATTGAAATATACCGAGTATTGATTTATAGATCTCATGCCGTCTAACACTATTGAAATATATTTGATTAATTTATTCAGGAAGCTGTTTGTTTCACTGTTACCGACAGTGATTCCATTGAGTTATGTAAACTTATGATACATCACAGTTAGACATAAGCTCAGTGGAGTGCTATAGTCGCATCTATTGAATATTAGTTGAGAAGAATTTAAAATTATATGGCGAGATTACTGCTGGAAACTGTTTGTTACTATGCTTTTGGTAACCTTTGATGATTTGAATTTGGAATTGAAATAAACGACTTCACTCAAGATTTCCAATCGCAGTTTCAGCTGCTCTGTTTGTACAATGTATTGCATAGCCGTGTTTGATAAATGTGCTGATTCGAGAATCAATAGTTGACTAGAAATCCTATATGGTAATTCTACTATCCTTCCAAAAATATAGCAAATATATTTATCGGTTTGATAATAATACTAAATGTACCTATATATATATTTTTGAGGTATTATAAGCAATAAGCTTGATTTTGAATTATACAGTAGAAAGAACATTATGATGAAATATTTTAAAGAAATATAATAAAAGTATACAAAGTTTTATTTCGGACCTCATTATGACATTGAATATGTGATATTAATGTTAACGATCGCTTTGAATTTTATATGCATATATATATAAATAATGAACGTGGCTGGAAGAGATTAAAAAGCCAAAAGGAAATAATTCCCCGTCACTAAATGTGACCAAGGGTGCAGTAACAATAGGAGTCTGAGGGCTCCTTGACTTCAATTTCTAGCAATGCTGATGCAGTTGTCCCCTTCGTCACTTTTAGTGACGGTGAATTCTATATATATATATATATATATATGTATGTGTGTATATGTGTTTCT
>NC_068983.1:50485333-50487893 GCF_001194135.2 Octopus bimaculoides
TGTGTGTGTGTGTCTGTGTGTATTGTTCTATTTCGGGATGGTCATTTTGTTTCTTGCATTGTACACACATGCACTGTTGGACATTTTGATCAGGGTCCGTATGATCATAGAGAGGAAATAGGAGATTCTGTGGTTACTGGAAACTTTGGCAAGAAAAGACCACCCCGAAATATAACAATATCCTTATCAAACTGTTTAGATCCATACATGGACCACCCAATAAATGTGTTGAGTGCATTTCTTTCGTTTGTCCATTCACAAGGCTTTGGTCGACCCGAGGCTATATTAGAAGACACTTACCCAATATGCCATGCACTGGGACTGAACCCGGAACCATGTGGCTCGTAAGCAAGCTACTTACCACACAGTCACGGCCATGACCTAGTGAGTAGGGAGCACGAGGTCATGGCGTCAGTTCATAGACCGGGTGGTGCGTTGTGTTCTTGAGCAAAACACTTCATCACATGTTGTTATAATATCACTTTGACACCTGACCCGTGATACACTAGGCACTTTTCAGGCAACGTTGATTTGATGAAGGGTTTGAGCTAATGTAAATCACCACTATTTGATCATTATAAGCAAATCACCTTTGGAGGTCATTCTACAAAAAGCTGTACAATCATGCATCATTCCCCAACTTAATGCAGTTACAGAGAAAAAGACTGAGATATAAATAAATGTGTTTATGCTTTCTCATCACCATTCTTGAAACGGTCTTCCATCAAAAAATGATCACTCCCTGCATATTTAGCTCATTGTGCATTGCTCTAACGATAATTATTTTGAGAAACTCGCTCTTATATTATGCAAAATTAAAACTGAAGCGATAACAACTGGAAATGCGTATTTCCTAACAAGATTTTAATTTACGAGAAAATGCAAATAAATTCGTTGTCCCAACCCACTACATTTTCCATTGTCGATTCTTCTTTGTAATTATTTTCCTACAGTTCGTGTTGCAACGCTCTACAAAAGACAAATCGTTTCCCTCGAAAATTATCAAGTTTGATATCGATATAATAACGGTCCTCCAGCATGGTCACAGCCATTGGTTTGTAAGATAAAAGAATAAAAAAAAGAAATAAGTAGATGAGGTAATTTGTGTTGTATATCGTTTTACCCTTTATTAAGGCCCCACCATCAGTTGACAAGCGATGGTGGGGGTACAGAGGCTATAATGGAAGTGACTTGTCAAAGATGCCACGCAGTAAGACTGAACTCGGAACCATGTAAGTACGGAGCAAACATTTTACCACACATCAATGCCTGCGCATCCACACACATCCACACCAGTGCCTGTGTCATCTTGTGTTAACTGCCATAAGGAAGGCCGTAAGACATGGCCCGACTGGAGACTTGCCCGTTCCTCTGCAGCGTAGGTAATGTCTTTGATGCACACACTGCCTTTCACAATGTGTGAAACCAGACGACACTCTAAATTTATACTTTGAATCAACAGCTGTCTGAATTACTTCCGCAAAAATTTGAGCTAACGACTTTCATTCACAATGTGAGAGACGAAGCCTGCCCAAAGCAATGTATTTATACGGTACTTACGATCTTAACTAATTTACACTCAGCCAATCTTACTGTATAGCTAATATAGTGACATCAATGTTGATAAAATGATAAAGAGTTTATTAAAATTCTGTTAGAAGTAATCAACGTTACACTGTTAACATAAAGTCACTAGTTTCAACTAAGTGTAACCATTTGAATTTTGTTTTGTATTAAAACAGGAAATGTTGGCGATTGTCCTACAGGATATACGTAAATTAGAGAAGCTAATGGAAATGTTAACGTAGGTAATTTTATACTTATGTGTGTGTGTGTGTCACAAAGAGAGTGTGTGTGTGTGCGCGCGCGTATACAAATATGCCTATATATATTCACACGTATACATATATATATACATCTATTTCATGTGCGTGTGTGTGTATGAGTGTGTGTGCTTATAATATAAACTTATATATATATATCTATACTATATATAAAACAGAGATGTGTGTGTAATCGCTTTTCACGTGAAATCGACTTCACCAAATTCTTCCATACTTGTAATGCATGAATAATTTGACCTCGGATAAATCTTAGGCTCTTCATTTGATTTTTTTAATTAAAAATAAATAATATTGCTTTATATTTAAGATTCACTTCTTTAAAAAGGTTCCTCAATGTCAACTTCCGGTATTGACGTAACAACCGCAAAAAGCTTCACTTTCTATTTTCTGTGTGAGTGTGTGTATGAGAGAGAGAGAGAGAGAGTAAATACTACATACACACCGCTCTCTCACTCTGTCTCACACACATACACACGAACACACACACACCTTGACTCACTCACACTGTGTCTCTTACAAGCACACACATACATAAATGTATACAAACATATTCACAAAGACACACGTGTGTATGCGCACGCGTGCGTGTTTGTAAGATACATAGTGTGAGTGAGTCAAGGGCTGTGTTGTCATATGCATACATTCAAAGATGTATGTATATTTATGCATGTACGTATACGTGACAACAAACCTCTCTCTCACTCACACTCCGTCTC
>NC_068983.1:50487903-50488655 GCF_001194135.2 Octopus bimaculoides
GAGTAAATACTACATACACACCGCTCTCTCACTCTGTCTCACACACATACACACGAACACACACACACCTTGACTCACTCACACTGTGTCTCTTACAAGCACACACATACATAAATGTATACAAACATATTCACAAAGACACACGTGTGTATGCGCACGCGTGCGTGTTTGTAAGATACATAGTGTGAGTGAGTCAAGGGCTGTGTTGTCATATGCATACATTCAAAGATGTATGTATATTTATGCATGTACGTATACGTGACAACAAACCTCTCTCTCACTCACACTCCGTCTCTTACAAACACACACATACACACATGTATACAAACATATTTACAAAGACACACATGTGTATGCGTGCGCGCGTGCGTGCTTGGGAGGGGGCTCCACAATCGCCATTTATTTAAATTACTCTTGTGAGGATATTCACGTAAATCATTTATTTTCATTTAATCATCATCATCATCATCATCGTTTAACGTCCGCTTTCCATTCTAGCATGGGTTGGGTGATTTGACTGAGGACTGGTGAAACCGGATGGCAACACCAGGCTCCAATCTAATTTGGCAGAGTTTCTACACTTGGATGCCCTTCCTAAGGCCAACCACTCAGAGAATGTAGTGGGTGTTTTTACGTGTCACCCGCACGAAGGCCAGTCAGGCGGTACTGGCAACGGCCACGCTCGAAATGGTGTATTTTATGTGCCACCCGCACAAGAGCCAGTCCAAGGGCACTGGCAACGATCCCCATTT
>NC_068983.1:50488992-50495925 GCF_001194135.2 Octopus bimaculoides
ATATATATATATATATATATACATATATATATATATATATTCACACGTATGTATACATATATATAATTCATACGTATGCATGTTTCCGTGTTTGTGTGTGTATGTGTGTGTTTTGTGTGTATGTGCGTTTTTGTGTATGTGCGTTTCTGTGTATGTGTGTGGTGTGTATGTGCAAGTATGTGTGTGTGTGTGTGTATGTGTGAGTGTGTATGCATATATTAGGAAAATGTTGCTTCAAACAGATGTAATTTTTTGAAATGCACATAATGCCGTGGTGGAATTGCATTCTTGGATGAGTTCTTATTTCTTCCCAAAGAAAATGCTACGCCGTTATTTTATATCTCTATTCAAAAAATCCTTAACAATCCAATTGATGAGATAACACAAGATGACACAGGCACTGGTGTGGATGTGTGTGGATGCGCAGGCATTGATGTGTGGTAAAATGTTTGCTCCGTACTTACATGGTTCCGAGTTCAGTCTTACTGCTTGGCATCTTTGACAAGTCACTTCCATTATAGCTTCTGTACCCCCACCATCGATTGTCAACTGTTGTTGGTTTGTTTACGTCCCTGTAACTTAGCGATAGGATAAGTACTAGGCTTACAAAGAATTAGTCCTGGGGGTCGAGTTGTTCGACTAAATGGTGGTGCTTTAGCATCGCCGCAGTCATTTGACTGCAGCAAGTAAGAGAATAAAAGAACAAAAGATTATATTAAATATATTGGTGGGGACTTGAGTGTTTCTGACTCTGTGTTTGACCCTCGCCACTGGTTGCTAAACGGTTTAGCTGCGCTTGCATCCCGATAACTTCGTGGAGATACAAACCGATAAAATAAGTACAGCGGTCGATTCATTCAGCTATGAATTCATCACGGCTGTGTCCCTGCGTGACCGTAGCTAAATGACTAAATTAAGTAAAAGTTAAAAGATATATTTTCCGGCTTTGCATAAAGACATTCCTTATACATCTGGGTTTTAAATCCATGCCTTCGTCAGATCACCTGAAGACATGACTTTTTAACGGAAACTAAAAATTATATAACAGAAATATATAGTGCATGTGAACCGATGAGATATTACGTCAAGTTTGTTTGACCCGCGTATGGGGATATATAATACGAATACATAAATTGGGTTTCCACATAAATTTATTTTTGCTTCTGAAAGAAACCGAGAAACATTATAATAAATATCTCACATTGATAAATGTGAAAAACAAAATTTTGAGAGAATGATTTATATACGATGTATTCATACACATGAAGCATTATTATGACACTGCAGTCTATTGCAATATCACTCCTGATCTATCTTCCAGATGCTCATAGCACGGTATAAGCATGAATAAAGTTAGAGCTCTAAAGTAGAATTATGATAAATAGCTCTAAATGATACACTTTATTCTTTCAAAGTTAAATGCTATGACTGTAGATACTAAAAACTACTCTGTAAGGTTGACCGATACTTCCAAGTGTTCAGTACAGCGATGGTTGTATATGTAGTTAAACAATATATGTCTCCGGCTAGTCTTACTCGAAACCATGTGTAACATTATTTACACTTCTACAAAGTAATCCGTCGCAGTCATCGCAATAGTGAGACTCGTATTTCCTAGCCAATGGAAATTCCAATTAAAGGATGCTTCTGACAACTTGTTTTCATATCAACAGAAAAATATATGTGGCATTGTGTATATTTATCATCCGTTTGTACGCATATAAATATTTAAAAATATACAATCACTCAAGCACAAAACACATCTCAATGTTTATCTGTACGTTATATCTATCTATCCCCAATATATCATCAACAATTTACCCTCTACAAGTATTCATCAATGATCTGGACTTGTTTTCATCGTTACGTTGCGGTGATGCTGGGGCATCACGTACAAAACTTTTGGACCCAATGTATTGATCCTAGTACTTATTTCATCTAAAGTCTGGTTCTTATTCTATCGGTGTCTTATGCCGAATCTCCATGTTACGGGGACTTGTTATCAAGCGATGATTTTTTACTACACTGTCATGTCTGTGCTTATACCCCTTTTCTGCTAGCATAATGTGATTGCTACTTTCATTTCCTTTCTTGCAGACGATACATATACTGGCTGACTGAGATTTGTCAATTTGTTCATCACATGTTTTCTAATGGCTTGTTTTAGAGCGTTTCTGCCTCTCGTTTCAAGTTCCCGTCCCTCCATCGGAGCCAGTAGTCTCTAATTCCCAATTCTCGGTTTGTTGCATGAATTGTCCATGGGGTTCCATTTCGTTCAGTCTATTTTACCCCTTGTTCTGTTTTGCCCTGAATTCTAATATCTCTGTCACATTTTGTGCATCTCTGGTTGCTGAGACCATTCTTTTTTTGCTCTGTACACGAAATTCAACTCCATACTTTAAAGAGCGTCTTCTACTATAGCCTCACGCCGATCAAAGCCTGGTGAGTGGATTTCATAGACGGAAACTGAAAAGAAGCTCCTTGTCTGCATATATATTTATGTGGTGTGGCTGCGCCTCTGTGTTTGTGCCCTCATCACCTTCGCTTGACAACTGATGTTGGGGTATTTGCTGCGTATCCCATCTTCCGTTTAAATCATAGCATTTGTATTATGATTCCCCGAGGAATTCACTTTGAACAGGACTTACCTCACTTGTGGCACTTTTTCAATGTACACCGTGCAGAAACTGCAATGCTAGTTTTCTAGGAGTCAGAATTAGAGGTTAATAGTACTCTTATATCCGTCTAAAGGCCACAATAAGCGGCTGAAGAAATATATGTTTGAATGGAAGATATTTTTCTGCAATATGCTGGTATCTTTCGTGTAACACTTTTGAAATGCCAACGGAATTTCAGTGCCAGTTAATCACTACAGAAATTCTGTCACATATTGTACTTTGCTTTCTAAAATTATGCGAGAAATTTTGACTTTCTTTGCTAATCTTAGCTATGTCATTTTCAGTTTCCTTTAATCGTGATTCTCTCTAACCACATTTGTCATAATGGTGTACAGAAACATTTACATGTTTCCAATAATCCCTTATATCAGTACACATCTGTTTTATCCTCAAAACTTTGGAATTGAGATTTGATCGAATTATATTATGTAGATTATTTGAGTGGCGGTGGAGGTAAATATAGGATGAAGTGGGCTTGCAAAATAACCCTGTCACTATTCTGCCTCGGGAAAACTTTAATGTTCAAAACTTCAATGCTAGTTTTTGAAAAACTAGACGTAAATTTTACGTTGCATAACTGTCACAGAAATACAAGAAGTCAATTAAAGTATCTTGTGATCCTTCTCAAACAAAAACGACGTCATCAATTAGCCGTAAACAAAGTATCGGTTCATGATCGTGTCTCGAATTTTGTCTTGAACACAATAGCAGAAGGCATTCGTGCATGCTTCTACCCCTTCATCGTAGTCAATATTGGGACATTAGGAAGAAACCTCCATGGCTACCAAATAAAACAGTTTTCGACAAATGCATTGTTTTTTTTTTTGTTTTTGTTTTTTGCCATGCTCGTGGGAGTTTATTTCACTGGCTAAATAGTGTATAAAGTGTGTCTTGCATTTGTGGGTTGTTTTGATTAGGCTGTTTTATTGAAATGCTAGTGGCTTGCTAGTCTGTTCCTAACAGGACTATTTTCGGTTAGTGTGTAGCGTTGAGGATCCAGGTATAGCTTCTACATTTCTGGTCATAGAAATTTTTATCATGCCTAGAGCTCCAATTATTATTGGTCAATATCGAGGTCTTTGCACTTCGACAATTTCTCCACTTCTTTTGGGGTGGGGGGGGGCAATATTTTGATCAGAAGGCACTGCAACGTCTATCTATGAGGTGCTTTTTCCCCAATCCTTGACTATTATGTTTTAAAGATTAACTTTCATTTCTTTGTCGGTTTCATCCGGCATATTCCAGATGATTGTGATCTGATCGTTGTCTTGTACTTTGCTTGCAGGTGGGGGCTCAGTTAGAATTTCCTTCCGGCTGAATTGCTCGTCCCAATAAAACGGTCCGTATTCAACGAAATACCCATGTTTCCAAATCACAATGAATTCCTCTCAACAAATGGCTATTTATGCTCCCCCACTACTTTTGATCGTAATCAGAGATGCACATATCATCGGCCACTAATGGATATGCACAACTGGTCAAGGTAAAAAAAAAAGAAACTGACAAGCAAATCGTTGTATTGAGCAGAATATCTGCGGTAGCTCATCTTTCATACCAAGACAGAACAATGTACATGATAACATTTCCAATCGGTTAAGATCGTAAGCCATGAGAGCCACAACCTTGTACTGCATCTGGGCATTAATTGTTATTATTATTATTATTATTATTATTATTATTATTATTATTATGATCATCATCATCATCATTATTATATCATACTTGCATGTGTTGCGCGAATGATTATCGTTCTTGTCATGCCTCTACGTTCGCGAAATAAATAGCTGACTCACATCAAAAAGCAACAGAATGACTAAATATAACTGTTGATAAAGTTTTTACGGAGACCGGATTATATTTCACCAAATGGTTGGTAATTTTTGATTTCAGTTTACACATTGATTTTTAATGTCAAATATTGACACTCTTAAGCAAATATTAGATCTGATCCAAATAATCAATACGTTCAACGCCAATAATTGTTTTACACAGCATACTCTGTTAATCAGACCAAAATGCTATAGAAACGACAGTGATGATAAATATGATGACGATGATGATGACGATGTTGCTGATGATGACGATGTTTCTGATCATGACGAGACTGTTGATGATGACGATGATGGTGATGTACATAAGGATGATGATGTTGGTGTTGATGAAGAGAGTAATGAGGACGATGACGTTTATGATGTTGATCATTATAATGAAGATGATGATGATGAGGAGGAGGATGAGGAGGAGGCGACGGAGGAGAAGTAAGCGCAGGAAAATGTGTATTCCTATGATTACAATGGTGGTGAAGATGATGGTGTTGATGATGACAATAACAACGATGACAATGATGATGATGATGATGATGATGATAACGTGTTGTGAAGCACGCGATGAGCATTGTGATGATAATTGTGGCAATACGGTGACGATAACAATGACACTGATAAAATCGACAACAATAAATCACAGGGATATTATTATTATTATAATTATTATTATTATTATTATTATTATTATTATTATTATTATTATTATTATTATTATTATTATCATTATTTTATGTTTGACTTTTGTTTTGCATTTGTACAAGTTGGATCCAAGTCTCACCCAGAGACCTCAAGAGACAAGTTAGAAGTTGATGTAGGTGTTATGGCTAGGGTATATCATTATTATTATCATTATTATTATTATTGGTGTTGTTGTTGTTGTTGCTATTATTATTATTGTTATTATTATTATTATCATTATTATTATCATTTTTATTATTATCATTGAGTGAGAGGTCAGTGCATGCCATCATGGTTACACTGGGGTAAAATATACTAAGCCCAATATGCCCATCATCACTAAGCGTCTGATAAGGATACACCAAGCACATGCATGACAACCATATGTGCGTGACATGTTGATTTCATTTCAAGATAAACAGCACAAGACAGGTGTGGCCCATTTAGAAATTTCTTCAGCTTGAGTAGCCTATTCCGCCCAAAAGGACCCTGCATAAGAGTTCCTTAAATATGTTGAACGAAATAGCCATGTTTCTAAAGGTGAATTATTCAAACCCCAAAGAATTCCTCTCAACACAGGGCTCTAATGCTCCCCCACTACTTCTGCTCGTGATCAGAGATGCACATATCGCCAACCACTAAAAGACATGTTTAACTGGTTAAAGTATAAAAGTTGACAAGAAAATCTATGGTATCGAGGATAATATTTTCTGTAGCCCATCTATTGTTGTTGTTGTTATTATTATTATTATTATTATTATTATTATTATTATTATTATTATTATTATTATTATTATTATTGTTGTTGTTGTTGCTGTTGTTTTTATTATTCCTTCGTAACAATGTGTTGGTGAAAATGCACCGGAGTCTTTAGTTATCTGTCAAATCACAAGGACCACAGGCAGATAATACAGTACTTAAGATGTGCTCTGTGCTCTATAAGTCTACTTTTAGCAAGACAAAAATCTCCACAGGATTTCCAGTTGCTTTAAGAAGTCTTGAAGTTTCAATGGGATTGAGCCCAACGCTCCGATCATCACTGGCATCACTTTTACATTACCCTCTCGCATTCCATACAGTCTTGCCATTTTCACTTTCAATTCGGAGTACTTGGTTAATTTTTCAACCTCTCTAATCACAACATTCATGTCATTGGGTATGGCTACATCAATGATCTGACACTATTTGTCTGTCTTATAAGGTACGGCAATATCCGGTCGACGATATTCGATTACACGATCCGGCTGAAAATCATAGTCCCCGACTATCGTTAATTTTCCATTCTCTTGAATAACTTTACTTGGTACATGCTCATTCCAGTTCTCTGTTACTTCATATTGGTATTTATGGCATAAGAGCCAATGCAAATACACACACACACACACACTTTATCGTGGAGGCGTTTGCATTCTTTTTGTGCAAGGTTCTCACATTCACTTATCAAGTGGGTCGCATTTCCCACACACTTTCCACAGAGTCTGCATTTCAGGGTGTCAAAAGTTTCAGTGAAGTATAGCATAAATGCTATACTTCACTGAAATGGTAGCGAGAGCATGGTCTTGTGCAGCAATGATCAGGCTTTTGATGGTATGCTTCAAATCACTTTGCTCAATCCATGCGCACGATGCTGTACTACCCTTAACGTCTTGTGTATTCTTTTCAAACTGTCCATGCATTCTTATTTGAAGAAGGTCTTCTTTTCTCTTCTCCTCAGATCTTTGGTTGAACTCTGCATTGCCTATCATTTTATC
>NC_068983.1:50496348-50496828 GCF_001194135.2 Octopus bimaculoides
CCATGCAGCATCATCGATTTTCTTGTCCTCCTATCCAGTGTTGATATTTCCTCCTTAGTCCATTTGAGGATGGACCCACTATATCTGCCCAGATATTCATTACGGTAATCAAAGTTTTGGCATTCAGGCTGGATTCACCTTTTTTATACACCTCACTGGCTTTGACTTTTATTTCTGTGTGTAGAACGTCATCCAGTTTCATAATCCCTAAATATCTAAACCCACTACCGTCGGGCTCACCCATGGTCTCTCCTGATGTTAACCACAATCCTCTGCAGGCTGCTTTCTTTTGCCCTCTTTTTATATTAAGTACTGAGAATTTGGTAGTCCCGAATTCCATACCGATGTCTCTATCACATTTCTGGACTGATTTGGTTAAGGAATTTATATTCTTCTTCTTCTTCTTCTTCTTCTTCTTCTTCTTCTTTTTCTTCTTCTTCTTCTTCTTCTTCTTCTTCTTCTTCTTTTTCTTCTTCTTCT
>NC_068983.1:50497454-50498521 GCF_001194135.2 Octopus bimaculoides
CTCCACATATTCTACAGTTACTTGTTATCATATTCTACAGTTACTTGTTATTTATTATTATTATTATTATTATTATTATTATTATTATTATTATTATTATTATTATTAGAAGTAGTAGTGGTAGTAGTAGTAGCAGTAGGAGTTGTAGTAGTAGTAGTAATAGTAGTAGTAGTAGTAGTATCAACAACGTTGACGGCGTTGGTGGTGGCGGTGGTGGTCGTGGTCGTGGTGGTGGTCGTGGTGGTCGTGGCAGCGGTTTTGGTGTATTTATTATTATGATAGAAAAGAAAGCGATTTAGCGATATTAAGAACTTAAGAGTTCGAGAAGGACAGAGACCTGTATTTCCCAATACAGGATTTTGGAGATGATGATGTCAAAATGTTTGTAAAAAAAAAAATTTAAGTATTATAAAAGTCAAAAACAAAAATGTGTAAAAAGCGTGAAATATTCAACAAAAACTGCAGTGTAAGAAAGGAGAGATAGAAGAAAGAGATAAGGATGATGCATGGAACAGAACGAGAAAGTGAGAAAATCACCATCGCACCAACCACAATTAAATTTAACGACACTCCATACATAAAAACATCACATGCCAGAAAGAGCGAGGGAGTCTGAGAGATAGGAAGGCGAGAAAGTATGAATGCAAACGCTAGAAATATGAAAAATCAAGTATTCAATATAAACGTTGCTTCAGGACATGAAAAACGAAGTAAAAAATATTTTACGTCTGAATACAAATGGAAATTTTTAGAAGTAAATTTTATTAACAGGGATTTGAGAGAAACGAATTTAATAATACAATAAGTGTATGAATATATGTATGAAGGATATTCAATGTATGCGAATATTGTGTGCATACATGGTGTTGTGTGTATTGGGCATATTTATATGTGTGTTACGATCGGCCGGATTGTACATATTGATAAAATAATATACACATATTCAAATGTGTACTTCTAAAACTGTAAATGTGTGTGTGTATGTGTGTGTGCATGTGTCTATAATTTATATGCATTGTACATGCATATTAACAAATTTGTTTCTGCGTGCTATAAATATATATATA
>NC_068983.1:50498531-50501280 GCF_001194135.2 Octopus bimaculoides
ACACATTCAGACAGAGACTGACATATGTATATGAGTATATGTATATATGTGTATAAACATTTATATATCCCATCAAATATTTAAATTAAAACCAAATATTCTAAAAATACGGAATTGATTGAATTTTTGAAAATAAAACATTCTGTTGGTTAATGAGAGATCAATGAAAATATAGTTAGGAAATAAATATAGTACAAATAGAAATATGTCGATTATTGTGACTATCGCGACAACGAATAAGGACAGTGATGTTGGGAGTATCGTTATCTAGAATGCCGTTGAAAATAAGGATAATGAGGAGGAGAAGGAGGAGGAGGAGAAGAATTAGAAGGGAGAGGAGTAGCAGAATGAGCAGAGGAGCATGAGGAGCAGCCGGTGGAAAAAATGTTGTCGACAATGACAATGATGGTGATGATGGCGTTGGCACCTGTGAACATTAAGATGGTAATTATAATTATATGCAACGATAATAAGAATAATGTTAATGATGACGATGGGAATGTTGACGGTGACAGTGATGTTGAAGATTTGAATAGCAAATTTCAGAAAAGGAAATGAAAGATGTGAAACAGGACAGTTGATATGTAAGAAGGAATGTCTGTTGATTTTTATTTCCGATATACTCTGTACATGATGGCAAATGAGGTTGAAGGTGTTGTGATGCGTCTTCTATTTCTGTGTGGAGACATTTCAGTCATATTTCTTATTTCCTTCTTGCCCACAAGGGGCTAAACATAGAGGGGGGGACAAACAAGGACAGACAAAGGGCTTAATTCGATTACATCGACTCCAGTGCGTAACTGGTACTTAATTTATCGACCCCAAAATGATGAAAGATAAAGTCGACCTCAGCGGAATTTGAACTCAGATCGTAACGGCAGACGAAATACCACTAAGCATTTCGCCCGGCGTGCTAACGTTTCTGCCAGCTGGCCGCCTTCAGGCATATTTCTGCGTCTGCATAAAGGTTATATGTATCTATATATTTGCAAACTTATTAAACGTGTATGTGTGTGTACTTGTGTGTGATTGCCTCTGCATTTAGCAACAGAAAAGGTTCGCATTTTAAAAATCTTTTGTTTGTTTTGGTCATTGAATCATTGAACGCAGACACGCTGGTGCACACTCTTCAAATATGAAATATGCAAACTCGACCACAGTACAAATTCTTTTTAAAAGTCTGATACTTTTCTATCGATCACTTTTGTCGACCCGCTACCTTACGGAGAAATTAACAAAGCAACACCAGTTGTCAAGTGATGCGGAGCGACAAACAGATTCAAAATGAAAATCGCATACACACACACGTGCGCATATATGTGTAGCGTGTGCTAGCATAGAGGCATATAACGTCTAATAATGTAGTCAAACCAAGGAATGATATGTTGTATATGTTAAATATTGTGCGTTTCCGATAATAGATTGAAAGGAAATTCGACTTTTAATCAAAATCTTCGTTAGATTAGACATATCAAATATGATCACATTGATGGGATTAACCTACTAAGCATGGTCAAGAAGTTTGTAACGCCTACTACATGAGGAGACGACATGGCACGAAGGAATTGAATATTTATACGGAGAAAAATGGAAAGGGAGAGAAAGAGGATACATAAGAGGGGAAAGGGTATCAGAAAAGGGATTAAAAGGGATTAGTAGAGTAGTTTAAGGGCAGTGGAAAGGGAAGAGGAAGGGTCATCTAAATATCTGAATAAATAAATGTACTTAAGAACTATAGACTGTAAGCATAATAATAATAATAATAATAATAATAATAATAATAATAATAATAGTAGTAGTAGTAGTAGTAGTAGTAGTAGTAGTAGTAGTAGTAGTAGTAGTAGTAGTAGCAGCAGCAGCAGCAATGATAATATAAATAATAATAAAGTGTGGCGTGTTAGTCTTGAAAAGAGTCAAAACCCAATGTATGGACGGGCTGGCGATACTGTCGGGGATGTTATGTGGCAGATAGAAGAGACGGGCTGTAAGTACTTGAGAATATTGTAAATAGATAAGTTGATAGAGAAAGGAATGACCGAAAAAATTAAGGTGGAAGAGTTGTGCAGACTCGACGATTTTCACATGTCGACATTCTTTAGGCCAACCTGGGAACGTCTAAACCACTCGTACACTTCTGAGTGGCTGATACACACCTCTCCATGCTCATTATTTTTTTCAAATTTGCGTAGGTCTCTGACCTGATATCGCCATGATAAATTTCCTGTCATAGTCAATGCGTCGACCACGCGCTACACATGTTCCATCTAAGGACTTCTGTAAACAGCGAAAGTGGCCTTGAACGTTAAGATTTAATGCATATGCGCATCAGTGCTTAAGATCAGTCTTTACCAAGCGGCGTCACTCTACATGGTTTAGCTTCGTTAGTATGGCAACAGTCCAAATACTTACTGATCAGACTTCGTATCATGATGTCTAGGTACCACAGAAATAGACAGTTTGCCACATACTATTTTAAAATGTCCAATGAATAGCTATGTATCAGAAATATAACACCCTGTTCCATTAAAACATACTGTCTACAATTTGAAAACCAAATAATAAATTATTAAACACAGTTTGCCAAAGATTGTTGCCAGGTTGCTTCATGCCAGGCCAGGAATTTCTAAGAAAATGTGAGGTTGTACTATGATCAGATAAGTATGGTCTCATATTATAATATACATACATAAGAGAAAGTGATAAAAAGATCCTCTCATGGGTAAGAGAAAATACAGAAAGATCAGTTAAT
>NC_068983.1:50501483-50502368 GCF_001194135.2 Octopus bimaculoides
TATATATATATATATATATATATATATATGCATTGTCTAGTTATACTCTTCAGCACAGCTTGTGCACACTTCACATGCACACATCTATGCAACCATACACCTATAAATTTTCAGAGAAAATATATCTTTACTTATCCACCAATTGCGATGCATATTTGTATATTTTACATTTTTCTATAAATCTAGAGACATAATATGGAATTTGATATTTCATCTCAGATTTCTGAAAATAAAGTACATCTATCGATATGAGTAGTTTTTTTGTTTATAATTTACAACGGCTTTTATGTTAATAACAGTTGCATTATATTTTGTCAAATAAATGTTTCAAAAACACATAAAACGCAATTACGGAAAAATTAGATATAGCAAGAGACGCACAGTGTTCATAATTATTAAATTTTTCCTTCGGTCGTTGAATTCACATTTAGTCACGAAATAGAATGGAAGAAGAAAAATACAAACACATCTATACACAACGCTCGTTATATATTCATAAATATAAGTAAACTGTCTACATATGAATATGTAAACATACAAACATAGAAACTGATACTCACGCAGGCACAGGCACAGACAAATGGCACACACACACATACGCACACGCACCCGGGCACACACGTATATATATAAATGTATGCATACATACACATACACGATGTAAATCAACGAGAGATCTCCATTTAAAAGGAAAGTTGGTCATATGCAGTTGTATATAAAAGTACATTGCAATAAATTATATAGATCGTTCATTAATTATTCCTAAAGTCTTTGGATTGCAAATGATATGTGAATAGAAACATTCTCACACCATCACACCCATACAAATGTACACGCATACATATAAACTTGCATATTTATATATATATATATATATATATATAT
>NC_068983.1:50502625-50503288 GCF_001194135.2 Octopus bimaculoides
ATATATATACATATATATATACATATATGTATATCAATGTATATACATATATAACTATATATATATATAATATATATAATTTATATGTGTGTGTGTAAGCATATACATGAATATGTATATATATATATGTATGTATATATGTATATGTAAGCATACGACGATAATGTTCTGCGTGTAATAATAAAATATAATGTATGTTGATCACATGTGGTCGTATTTTATAATAAATCGCTCACAACAAACAATACAAAATATATACTTCAATTGTTACAACGAATTAGCATGGGAAATGAATTATGAATACAAAGACATGTCCTTAAATTTATGTAAGTATTCATATATCTGTATGTCGACATGCACGTGCAAATATAATAGATAACCATCGCTCATAATCTCACATTAGCATATAAACACATACATTGGTTTGTAATTTCAAGTAATTTAATATGATTTTCAAATCAGTTCTTTTCCTTTGATAACGGTTTACATTTTGAGGGAAATGGGGAGGCGGCATATATTCTAATTGATAAAGCACAGACATACACATATGTATGCTTGCATGAACAATTTACACAAATTCATACTAACATACACGCACTCACAAGCACACACACACACACACACACACACACACACACATACACACACACACACACACACATA
>NC_068983.1:50503520-50505722 GCF_001194135.2 Octopus bimaculoides
TATATATATATATACATATACAGAGGAGTGTATATGTATATGAATGTATGTGTATATATATATATATATATATATATACACACACACACACATATATATATATATATATATATATTTAACTCTGTGTGCATATGCATGCATATGAATATTTGTGTGTGTATGTGTTTGTGTGCGTGTGATGTGTGTATTTGTGTCTAGAGATATCGCATATAATATATGCGTTTTCATTTTAGATAGACACTGTATAACTAATTAATTTCATCTATTTGAAATTGTTAAGCAGAACGTTTGAGACAATATGTCATTTTAAAATTAATTTATATGTGCTACTGCCTGAGTCTGATTGCCTAATATATATGTATCATTATAACTATCTATCTATCTATCTATCTATCTATCTATCTATCTATCTATCTATCTATCTATCTAACTGCTTGTTTGTGTCTAAAAGTCTTTTCCAGCTAGCGATTCTCATTGTATGCTAAACCAAACGAGGAATGATCTTAGGCCCAAGACAATCTCGATATGAATTTGCTATTTAACATCTCCATATGACTTATGCATAGATTCTTCAGCTGTGTAAGCCTTAATTGTTTTTGCTGCAAGCAGGCAGAATTTCTGGTAGTTAATATAGTAGACCTCAGATTTAAACCTTTCGTTCGTCGGGTACGCTTCAGCGAACTTCATTTCATTTTATTATACGTCTGGAAAATGCAAATAGGGGTGGCTACATCTTACGGTAAACACAAAATCGTAAACCACCCAGCTTTTACGTCTTCCAGGGATATAGTCAAATGAAATTGTGCCCTCTTAAGCGTACACAAGGTTTAAAAGAATTAAAATGGAGTGTCCAAAATGTGTTGTAAGAAAGGCGGGGAGCTGGCGAATACGTTAGCGCACCGGACGAAATGCTTAGCGGTATTTCGTCTCTCTTTACGTTCTGAGTTCAAATTCCGTCGAGGTCGACTTGCCTTTCATCTTTTCTGTGTCGATAAAATTAAGTACCAGATGCGTGCAGGGGTCGATCTAATTGACTGGCCTCCCTCCCCAATTATTTCGGGCATTGTGCTTTGAGTAGAAAAGAAAATCTGTTGCAAGATGGCTACTGTTTTGGAGAATGAAGTTTAAATTTTCAAGAGCAGAAATAATGAAAACCTAAGTGATATGTTTCAAAGAGTTAAACGATCAACCAACAAAATAATGTTCCGGTTAATGCTGTATTCCTGGTCTTTTCCAAATGTATTTCAGTTCCTTTATGAAGTCGTTTGTCTGTATCCTTGTTACTGTTGATCATTCTATACAAATTCGAGAGAACATTCTCATAAAGAATATTTTCGAAATATTTCCCTTACACTTAAGTTTTGAAACCATTTATTAAACATTATCATGAGATTTTAAAAATCTCTAGTTCTGTATTTATGCCACTGCATCTATTAAACTTATTCATCTTTTTCAAATTAAAAAGAAAAACTATAAGCAAAATAAAAGCATTCACTACTGGCATTAATGTTAAATTGCTTGAGTTGAAACATATATTTAGAGTTTTAAAAGAGATTTATATTAACTTTTGTATATGAATGACTCTATAGTTCAGCAAGAATATATTTGTTCTTAAACTGCATTTTCTATCACTAAAAATATACAGAGAAGAAATAATAACTGGAAACATTTATTATCTCTGCGTGGAACTTCCTATTTTCTTGCTTGCAGCAGCGTTTGCATTCATTTTAATTCAAAACAACTTTTTTGAAATTAACTGCGAAGCATACACACGCTTTTGTCTCTTTCAGAATGTTCTGAAGCTGTTTACGATACGCAGTGGATGATCGCATGGTACAAGAATTGCCTGTTCAGTCTCGTCATATGTGGGTGTATATAAATGTGGGAACTATAAACAATATGCTCTCTATATGAGCTGATACAGGATCTATGATATTATTTACAACCCGATGATTCAATATATTTCAAGAAGATATTCTACCCTCACATGAAACGTTGTCATGATAACAACAACAACAACAACAATAATAATAATAATAATAATAATAATAATAATAATAATAATAATAATAATAATAATAATAACTAGAACAGCAACGGACCATGATAAAACGATGGCAAGAAAAGCCCCTACATGGTAAATACTGGGCTAAACTAGATGCGAAAGAAATAGACAGATAAAAATCCCAGCAATGGCTGAGA
>NC_068983.1:50506308-50507771 GCF_001194135.2 Octopus bimaculoides
TAACAGAAATGGAAAAACTTTCAAAATACAAAGACCTGGAAATAGAGATAACTCGAATGTGGAATCTAAAAACAGAAACAATTCCTATCATAGTAGGTGCCTTAGGTATAATAAAAAAAATATTCAGACAAATACATAACAAAAACCCCAGGACTTACAAATATATATAACATACAGAAAATTGCACTACTGGGCACTGCACACATCCTACGCAAAACACTTTCAATACAGTAAACATAAGAGCACCACAGCAAACCACAGCACACACCCAAGGAGCACAGAGCTGCGCTCGGTAATGAAGTGAAAGCACGTTATAAAAATAAAACTACTGAACAATGATAATAATAATAATAATAACAACAACAACAACAACAATAATAATAATGATAATAATCACGTGATCAACAGATCGGCCAGTCTATCTGAGGTTGTTATACATTGCTTGTCACAATGCGCTTTGCGCCATTTTATGTTTCAAATGATGGTACCCCACTGGCACGGCGAGCAGGCCAACATTTCCTCTGATTGGAACGCTTCTCCGTTGCTGGTAACCGATCACAGCCTGTTGGTAGTTGTTTATTTTATTGGATATTTGCTATATAGTGTGAATTGAGTCTGTGGATTATTATTAGTATTGAATCATTGAATTGTTAATGTCTTGAGTGGTATATGAGTTGTTCCTAGTAGGGATGATTTTTGGATAGTGGTGCAGTGCTGAGCATCCAGCTTCTACGTTTTTGTTCATAATTTTTTCGTGCCCAAAACTCCAATAATTACCGGTATTATATTCACCTTCATGCCCAAGATCTCGAATACTTCAATTTCGAGCCTTTGTACTTTGACAATTTCTCCACTTCTTTTGGCCAAATGTTTTGTCAGAAGGGACGGCAATGTCTATCAGTGAACAGGCGTTTTTTTATCCAATCCTTGATTATTATGTCTGGGTGATTAGCATTCATTTCATTGTTAGTCTGAACAGGCGTATCCCAGATGGTTGTGGCTTGGTCCTTTACCGTGTCTTGTACCTGTTTGGCAGGTGTTTATACAATTTAATGTCAGTTTTTGAGCTATAACTTCTTACTCAGTCGTTTCTGTATATATTTATTCCTATTTGGCATGGAGTGGACAATCATAGATGATGTGGGCAAGTGTCACATTTTTCTGGTTGCACATTCTGCATTTGGTGTTAAGGCCTGTTTTTTTATTTTCCTTTTCTATTTGTTTGTAGCCAGGCATTCTTCTGCAGCTAGAATCAGTAATTCCGCTTCAACTTTTAGGCCAGACTTTTGAGCCATAACTTCGGGTCATTACTTCTCCATCAAGCTTTGCAGGGCATTGATCATGGAGTGATTTTTCTCTCCATTTCATTTTTAGTACGGTTTGTAATTCAGTTTTCATGCTGTTCTTTCTATCTCATCATTTCTCCTATCTGAGGTTATTGTATGAGCGGTGTTTGTGTCTGT
>NC_068983.1:50507879-50509079 GCF_001194135.2 Octopus bimaculoides
ACCACCACCATGACTTCAAAACAATGACTTTACACTGTTTGTTCTTTCTGTCTTCCTCGGTTATATCAGGACTTCTGCCATCAATAATTTAGCGTAACTTTTTAGAAAATTTGTTATTACCATAAAGACTTCGTTTCCAAAAAGTACTCTAGAAAAAACATTTTCTTCTGAATGAGAAGATTTCAGTATTATATCTTTCAAATGCTTATCCTCAATTTTCGTAGATGAACACAAGCGAACGAGCGTGAGGGAACTGGAAAAAATAATGGCCATATATGATTAAAAGTGAAGTGCACCAGAGGTCATCGAATGGCACGAGTCGTTTGAAAAGGATTACTGCCATAATTTAACATCATTTAACAATAATTCTATGTTATAATCAGAAGAGAAATAACATCGCCCATGGCATTTTCTCTTCGTATTCAGAGTTGAAGGAGGCAAGGGAGAGATTTCTGCTCATGCGGCATGGTGAGACAACTTAATTTGCATTCTTAGAACATGCATTATCGTTCTTTTAACAAAGCCATCCAGACGGCGCTTGTTAGATTTAAAATAGATATCGAATTACATCTACCATCAAACTTGACCTGCAATGCTTCTGCAAAAAAAAAAAAACGGCATTTATGAAAAACGGAAACCAACGATATCAAAACAGCAATAGTAAAACAATTACATATATATGAATGCGAATCCGAAGACGAATCCGCCAAATTGAAGAGACTCTGCATGCACGTCGTGCATTTAATTTGAATTAAGGCTGTTACAGTATACAGAACAATTGAACAGTTTGAAATGATCAAATTTCCTCATTAGGCCATCAAATGTACAATTGATATACTTCTTCTATTTGGTGCAGTTGATGAAGATAATGGTGATGATGATGTAGATGAAGAGATCAATGACGACAAAGAAGATGGCGACTTTGCTGAGAATGTCCATCGCAGTGGTAGTGGTGGTGATGGCGTATAGAAATGGCACCAAATCAAAATGAACGTTTGCCTGATGAAGATGCCTTTGGTGATATCGAGATCTTCTTGTGTCAGTATATGTGTGTGTGGGTGCGTGTGTATGTATACATATATATACGTGTGTATATATATGTATATGTATACATATATATATATATATGTGTGTGTGTGTGTGTGTGTGTGTGTGTATGTGTGTGTATGTATATGTACATATGTATGTGTTTATATATAA
>NC_068983.1:50509177-50510805 GCF_001194135.2 Octopus bimaculoides
TATATATATATATATATATTAGGTGAGTCATGAATAATAATCACCAGAGAATCACGTGGATCATGCTAAAAGGAAACGCTCCTTGCATAAAGTATAAAATTGTCATTATATAACTCTTACACAACGTTCAAGTCAATCAAATATCAACTCAAATGTCGTGTGCATCTCACATCAGCTCGAAATCGTTACATAATATGACCCTATAAATCTCAGCAATTCCAAGAATGATTATAAATTTATGTAGGTATCAAAGGGGAAAAACTGCAAAATGATATATTAAAGAAATATTCTATATCATGCTATGTAATGTACAATAAAAATTTAACACAAGCATATTGAGAAATATCTTGAAAGAATTTCTGACTCTATGTAATCAGATAACAGAAATAAAATTGTTATTAAAATTACATATAAGCAAATGATATGGATTACGTGTGTTACTCAAGAGCGTTCTTGTTTGAATCCATTTCAGGATATTTTCTGCGAGTTATAATGACGCTATTTTCATTATTTCAGCATTTTTTTCCTAACCACCCAAACAAAAATAATCCAGATTTAAAGACAAATTGTATGCGGAAGATGGATTGATTTGATGGAGACATGAAACAGTAAATGGAGCATGAACAATAAAACTTGCGATATGTATTGACAAAACTCAGTGTAATAGTGCTGCATAATTCAATTAGACGAATATCGCACAAAGCTATGCAATTCAGGCCGGCAAATGGAGGGAAAAAACAAAATTACGAGAGCTATATTGTTGTTCCTGGTGATTCCTGTGGTATATGTGAATGATTAATAAAAACGAATTTGTTGCCAAGCGATGCATGTGTGTAGATATATATATATATATATACAGTCGATTACATCGCCCAACTACGCAACTGATAATGAATTTATCGACCCCGAAAGAATGAAAGGTAAAGTCGACCTCGACGGAAATTGAGCTCATAACGAAAAGACAGACGAAATACTGCTAAGCACTTCGTCCGGCATGCTAACGTCTCTGCCAGCTCGCCGCCTTAAAATATTCTTTTCTACACTAGGCACAAGGCCCGAAATTTGTGTGTGGGGGGGGGATAGTCGATTGGATCAATCCCTGTACGCAACTGGTACTTAATTTATCGACCCCGAAAAGATGAAAGGCAATGTCAACTTCAGTGGAATTTGATCTCAGAATGCAAAGGCAGACAGAATACCGCTGAGCACTTCGCCCGGCGTACTAACGTTTCTGCCAGCATACCGCGTTACGAAATCAAATATTATACAAACATTGCTTATCATTGGATTAGATGACGGTGTAGGTTGGATGCACTGTATTAAGTATACATATGGCCAGATCTCGTATTAAACGAAAATATGTATTAATTTCGATGCAGTTATTCCCGCTACATTATATACATATACATACAGCTACATACATATATTTCGTATGTGTATTTCGTGTGCAAGATTCTTGATGTGGATACGTGTGTTGAAAGAAATACAATTAAACCTTGGGAGAGGCATTATGCCGGTAATAAACACACGCACTGGTTCAGTCCTTTATTAATTTATATAGTTTTTTGTTAAATTATTTCATTGCACTCTTGCAATCTCTTCAGTAACTTGTCTCTCCACTTCCATTT
>NC_068983.1:50510815-50512246 GCF_001194135.2 Octopus bimaculoides
TATATAGTTTTTTGTTAAATTATTTCATTGCACTCTTGCAATCTCTTCAGTAACTTGTCTCTCCACTTCCATTTATGAGCGTGCACACATACGAGCTTGCACACACTCACATGCTCATACCAAACAGTTTCGAAACAACGCCAAAACAACGCCAGATCATATATTCAAAATAAATGGAAGTGGAGAGACAAGTTACTGAAGAGATTGCAAGAGTGCAATGAAATAATTTAACAAAAAAACTATATAAATTAATAAAGGACTGAACCAGTGCGTGTGTTTATTACCGGCATAATGCCTCTCCCAAGGTTTAATTGTACATACATATAATTGTCTGTTTATGTGTGAGTATACTTTTACTCTTTTACTTGTTTCAGTCATTTGACTGCGGCCATGCTGGTGCACCGCCTTTTAGTCGAGCAAATCGACCTCAGGACTTATTGTTTGGAAGCCTAGTACTTATTCTATCGGTCTCTTTTGGTGAACCGCTAAATTACGGGGACGTAAACACACCACCGTCGGTTGTCATGCACAAACACACAAACATACACACACACACACACATAGATATATATGCATATACATATATCCGACGGACTTCTTTCAGTTTCCGTCTACCAAATCCACTCACAAGCCTATAGTAGAAGACACATTCCCAAGGTGCCACGCAGTGGGAATGAACCCGGAACCGTGTGGTTGGCATGCAAGCTACTTACCACCAGCCACTCCTGCACCTATATACATATAATACATACGCGCGCGTGTATGCATTTATTATACAGAGCGAGATAGAGAGAGGCAAAGAGAGTTCGTCAGAAAATCATGACTTCGAAATAGAACTGCGCTCTAAATTATAGAGCAGTAGAACAATTATATAAAGATTGTTACGTCTGGTCTGCGGGGTAACCCAACTTAACGGCGTCCATAAGGTTCCCAGCTTTACAACGTCACTTTAAACCCTAATGACCCGTAGTTTATAACTGGCCATTAGTATCTGAGAAGACGCTGTAAAGCTGGTTGCTTTGTGGGCATGAAAACCAAGGTAATCCCATAGAACGGCCGTAATTGTCTTTATCTACTTATGTACATAACAACACTTGATAGGCTTTAGGTGCAACTGTTGATAATCTTTACTTCTTAAAGAACAGGTAACCACATTAAAGGAGTTCTTTTTAACTTGTGTCAGCAAATAGTGCCCTACGCCACTGTAACCAAGAAACCGGGATTGTGAGTCTTTGCATCGGGAAGGAATTTCGTTCAATTTTCTGATGTCCCTATATACATATACGCACATATATATCCATGTATACACATATAACTATAGTCATATATGCATATACAAATATATATAGATATGGTTATATATATATATATATATATATATATATATATATATATATACATACAATATGGAATATATGTATGTATGTATGT
>NC_068983.1:50512602-50520533 GCF_001194135.2 Octopus bimaculoides
TATATATATATATATATATGTATGCATGTATATATGTTTGTATGTATATATATATGTATGTATGTGTTACTGTGCGTTTGTGTTTTCATATACGTATTATATATATATTTTTATATGCATGTGTTCATAAGCACATATATCCACCTATGTATAAACATGAACTTACGACAATATTAGAAAATGCAATTAAATATATCTTTCTCCGAATTCTTAGGAAATATGGATTAACATATATGCTTTATTGATGCTCTTTGCATCCCTCCCAAGGCTTTCTCATTCTTGATTTTAAAGTCACATATTAGAATGTTTGAAGCATTCATTTACAGAAATTGATTGAATTTGTTCGTGTTCCACGGAGAACATCATAGTGAGATTTACTGAATCTAAAAATGTATAACTATATTTCAATGTGTAAATATAGAATATATTTTATAAGCTTCCAAAATCTTTTTTGAATATTTCTTACAAGCAACATCAAAGCAGAAGATATAATAGTTTCTACTTTGTCTTCTCTATTTTATATTTGTATTTGTTTCACAGTTTGGCTTGCAGTCATGCTGGGGCATCACTACGAAGAGGTTATCAGATAATTACAGCTCTCCCAGTAGTAATTAACATATAGACTGGCGCTAATTCAACCAGTTTCTTTTGCTGGTCAGTTCCGTTATGGGGATATAACGAAACTAACACCGGTTGGCAAGTAGTTAAGGGAGCAATGACAACCGCAATGTCATACACGCATACACGTTCTGATCAATACGTATCCAGATTGTTGTCATAGTAACGAAACTAAAGCACGGAATGTAAAGCCACTTAGTACAGATTGACCTTGTACTCTGCTGTGCACGCGCACTAAGTTCTGGCGTTCTAGTCTACTTCCCTTGTTTACAGCAGTGCTTGGAAGGAAGGTGTGTACCGTGTGATCGTCGCATTGAACATTTCAGAGAGATTTATCATGGGGGTATCTGCTGAGAGGCCTACGCAAGTTTCCTGAGAGTTTATGGAGATGAGTGTATGAACCGAACACAAGTGTACGAGTGGTTCAGACGTTACGAAGATAGCCGAAAAATGTCTAAATTGATGAACGTTCTTGGAGACGCGCAACCAGCAGAACTGGGGAAAATATTTCAGATGCGCGTGTAGCTGAGAGGGGAACCATAATCCGTGAATCATCAGAGGACGTGCAGATTAGTTATGGTTCAGTTGAGTCCATTATAACAGAGGATTTGGGTAGGGAGGCGTGTCGGATCTAGTTCAAAACGGGGGCGCCAGTATTTTCTTAACGAAACACTTTGAAACTTGGGACGCTGGTAGAATGTGTCATATAAAACATCTTTTTCTCTTAGTCTTCTTAAGAAAAATTATTATATTGCAACTTATTTCATGTTAAATTTGTCGTATTTCTGTAATTTCAACCAATGACTGACGTCCATTCAGCCGAATACAGTAAGTGCTGACTACGTAAAAAAACGATTCTCAAACGATTCTGGCGGTGATAAAATCATTATTTCCTTGTCAAAAAATGGCTGAAGCATATTGGCAGTAGCTAATAAACCTTTCTATTATATGCACAAAGCCTGGTTTTTGAGGGAAGAGTTAGGGTTAGGGTTAGGGTTAGCGTTAGGGCAAATGTTGTACACATACAGTTCAGGCAGATGTTGTACACATACAGTTCAGGCAGATGTTAACGAAATTATATTAAAAATAAAACGAAGGAAAACGAACACACGTGTGTTGCCTCTCTGCAAAATGTCAGAAGTAATAGAGATCAAATACGCTTTACACCGCTTAAACAGCCAAAGGAGTAACTGTAAACAGCTGAATACTTGTCAGTGATTGGTTGAAATTATCGAAATAAGACAATTTTTTACATGAAATAACTTCGAATACAAAATTTGTTTTCTGTTTTATAACACAAAATAGATAAGTATACGAAGTTTGAAAGTCTTTCGGTACCAAAAACACTACATAAAACATAAATGAAAACTGGTTCCCCCGTTTTGAACTAGATCCGGCGTGTCTGCCAAGTTTGTGCCAAAACTGCTTTCAGCTGGCCAAAGACATACTCAGAGCCGGTATCGCCAAGCTTTTGACAAAATTTGATGCAAATTCTCTGCTCAACTTCCTCTGTCATAGTAAATGCGATGATCGCGCGCTATACACCTTCCTTCCAAGCACTGCTGTAAAGAGCGAAAATAATATAGAACGTTAAAACGTAGAACACACACACGGCAGTGTTCAAGTATATTTTGTGCCCAGCGGCTTTACTCTGCGTACTTTTTTAGCTTCGGTACTATGCTAACAGTTCGGATACTTATTGATCAGACCGCGTATATGTTAACTTACCACGTGCTGTTATCCATATATATATAACTCAGTTGATGTCTTCTTGCGTACGTGCCAGAAAGAAGACTGGTATTTGGCTTATCATTTGCTTTAGATACTGCTCACCCATAGTCCAATATTTTGTTCTGTTTCAGTTTCGTTATTTGGCAAGACTAGGTTAATACCTAAGTGGGTATATGCTGCGGAATACATCAAAATAAACTCTGCATCGATTTTCTTACGTTCTGTTGGTTAGAGTAAAAGCACATTTATTTGAATATATACCACTGGCAGTTTTGAAAATTGGTTAATTCTTTGTCACATTTCAATGGACTTTATGATAAAAAGATTAAATCATTACTGACGCAGCGGAAATGGGTATAACTGAGGGACGTGTTAATCGAGATGGCAACGCCAATCTACGGAACGGAGAATGAGAGTAAAAACATTAAGAACCGTTAACATTTAGAGTTCGAATGTATACGAATATATGCTCGAAAAAGCCGGTAGGTGACACACTGATTGATATTTGTACTGAAAAATAAATAAAATATTACAAATAATTGGACATTTATCAAAATGTGGTTGAAATAGTTTACATTCAAATAGCCAAGCTGGTAAAATGTAGAAAAATGTGGTAATAATTTAGTCTGCGATACATTAAAATTCTCATAAAAATAGGAGAAAAAGCATGTACCTAACATGAATTCGGATTTTGTACGTAATCTAGTGTTGATTTTAAGCAGAATAAATGAAAGTATTTCTGCAAATAATGCTTCCAAGGTGGCGTGATACAACTCTGCTCAACCTGATAACATCACAGTAATATTAATATTAGACAAGATAGTGTTGGGAAGAAAACAAATATAAAACAAGAAAAAAAACAGTAAAATTGACTCTGCAAAATATAAGAGAAGAGTAAAATCGAATGTAAAGGAAGCCCTGAAAGTTATCTTGCTCGAGGTAGACAGCAGAAAATTACTAGACATATGAGTTAACGCTATCAGCTAGTGTGAAATGAGAAATGGGAATAAGAAGAAAACTAGATGCAGTTACTAATATAGACATGGAAATACTTGGATAGTTGCTAGTTAGATATTCAAGCAAATGGGGTGAAGAGTTTGACACGGCTAGTTTCAATTGAAAATAATAGAAACGTGGCGCATTTATATGTATAAAAAGTGATGCTTTTATTCAGACGAAATTAATTCATCTAAAATAACAAGAATAGGTACTAGAAGATTAAGTTAGGCCTGGTTAACTCTACTGACAATAAATATCAATCAGACATAGCATTACATTTGATGATGAATATGAAGTTGATGATGATGATGATGATGACGGCGATGATAACGGCGATGATGATAATGATGGTGAGGTGGTGGTGGTCGTCGTGGTGATGGTGGTGAGGGTGATTCTGGGGTACGAGTGATGACGGTGTTGATGATAATGATAATAAATGGTGATGAAGAAGATGACGAGGGTAATGATGATAATCACAAATGTCGAGCATCATAACGGTTGCCATGATGATGATTCTCTTGAATCAAAACACATGTCCTCAGCGAATTGATATATGTGTCCGTGTGTCTGCGTGTGTGCGCCGCTCGCGTAGAAATACATATGTATATATACATATATGCATATATATATATATATATATATATATATATATACATACATATAAATATGCATACACATATACATACATATATATGTATATAAGCATATTTGTATATATGCATACTAAAATAAATTACAAGTTTTCGATCAGTTCGTTATCATTCCACCGTAGACGTGAAATTATATTCCGTGTCTTCGATTGAATATTATCAATATAGTAAGATTTCTCATCGAAAATACACTCTCACTGGCTGAATGACTATTTGCCTGACTGAATCACCTTAGCTTACATTTATCTACTTGGCACTTGTATGTTCCGTTGATCTTTTTATCTGTCGATATCTTCATTCATATTGGTAGACAAATAAAAGTTACTACACAGTTCAGCAATTGAAATTCATTGCGACTAACAATAAAGTCATTCAGCCGTGTAATAAGACCAAACTTTCTGTGAATATCATTCAAAGTAATCTACTAAAGACTGTAATGGCTCCTACTACAGTGCAACACAACAAAACTACTATAACACACCATACCCCACTATACCGCACCAAATTCTTCGATTGACGCCAGAACGTTGCTGTCTACAGAAAAACATTTGTAATGCCTGTTGGTTTCCAATTTCTCTCCGGGAATTTATTTATTTTTACTGTTTCTAAAGGATTCATAAATCGGAATTGAGTTGAACTATCATTGATCTTTTGAGCAAGCTGTTTAAGGAACAAAGAAAGATATTTGTAATAAAATGCTAAATTTAGAAATCAAGACCTCAAACGCTTTCAATGTAATGTAGTTTGATTGTTTAAGAAGCTAGCTAAATGAATTCGACTGTAAATTCTTCAGGAATTATCAAAAGATTGATACATAATCTCTCTTCATATTATCTATTTTGGCGTGTTCATGTTTAAGGTAAGCATTAAACCAGATGTTTAGGAAATTATTGACAGTGGTCAATGCTATTATAATGCATTCATTTTCTTCAATAGCAACTCTTTTATCACAAAATCGCCATTTAAGTCTGAGGAATACAAATGAATGTTACCTACTAAACTCGGTGTCGACAGAAGAGTTTCAGGCTGATTAATCTTAATATTTACAGTTGTATGTTTGTACAGAAGGCTACTGTCACATATGTGTGTACTATTTGTGTGCAGTTTGATAATGATTGCCTATTCTTACTTATTAATCTGAAGAAGAGAGTCACTCTATATTTAAATCTTGTAATACCGAGAAATTCATGATATGAAAAAATAAAAATAATAAAACTTTTATAAACTCATTGGTTAATAAGCCATGGGACTTAAAAGTATTTCTAAAGAATTAAATGAGTGAGAGTCGGAAAGTATTTGTGAAGGAGCAAGGATAATTTCCAAATATCCTGCTTCCTCTTGAAAGCAACATGGAAGGTCAGCACAATACCAAGAAGCCTAGGAGTAACTCGATGATTCCTAGTCTATTGTGGAAATGCTAAAGTAGGTTCCATACATTCTGGAACATATTAATGCAATTTAATCTATTAGAAGTATGGTCAATAATATATTCTACTCTGTGAAAAAGCGAACTACTAAATGAGGATTTGAAGTACAATAAAAGCTTATTCTGTTGTTGATATCACACGATTATCACGTTCGAAGTATACGTTACTTGAGAAATTCTCTACAGTAGCATAGTCTTTTAAACATGTTGCCTAAGCAATCTATTACTGAGGCGTTAAGTCATCTGGGTCACCTGGATCACCTAGATCACCTGAATCGGCTTCACTGGTCACAGCATTCGCTCCATTCACCTCGTGCTTTCGTCATTCTCCTCCAAGTTGTTCCAAACATGTTTCTTAAATTATCCTTTCACCTGATTAAAGGATTTCTTAATGGCTTCTTATGCTAGCTCTGATACCACTCAACACCTGCATGGGTCCATTGACCATCTGTGTGCCTTGCATCACGGCCGGCCCATTTTAGCTTTGCGATGAAGTCCTTCACCAGTTCTATTCCTGATCTCTTCGTTCCGAATGTGATCTCTGAGCGTGATTCCCAACATCGATACTTCAATGGATTTCTGTGCCGTTAGCAGATGCTGTCCTCTCTTCCTCCATGTCTAGGTCCTGCTGAAAAGATTGATACGACTTGACCTGACTATGTTCGCCTTCAGCACATCCTTCACCAAGTTGAATGGTCTCCATCCTAATCTTTCAATTCCCGATATCTCATTTTCTATCTCTCGCCTCATAGTCATGAATATTTCCCTGTTACCATCGCCAGTGAATGTTCTGGTGGAGAAGTATATCAAGCAAGGAGACACCATCTCTCCTAAGCTTTTCACGGCGTGTCTCGAGATGGTCATACGAGACATGAACTTTAATGGAGACATAAAAATAAACGGAAAGCCACTGATCCATCTAAGATTCGCTGAGGACATAGCGCTGATAGCGGAGAGCATCGATCAGCTGCAGATCATGCTGGACGAACTGGATTTTAGGGAACCGGCAGTCAGCCTGGAGACCAACTGTACGAAAGGCGTAGCAATCAGTCACCTAACAGTCTGGGGTGATGGTATACAAGAGCTGAGCAGCTATGTGTGTATTGTTGAAAAGGCATTAAGTATAAAGGGATTAAACGAAAAGAAATAGGTATTGATAACATATTTTTTACAGATGCATATGCAATTTAACGTTGGAATTTAGCAACCAGAAAGATTGGCCGATCACAAGTAAAAGTAATTTAGATATTTAGGTGAATTTTATTGTATAAAGAAAAAAACAAGTCGACTACAGGACTAGTCATGCTGGCACTCACATAAAAGCCCTAACATACACAAACTTACATGCACACATGCATGCATATACACATATACATATGTATATGTATGTATATTTATAGGAATGAATGTACGTATGTATGTAAGTATATATGCATGCATGCATACATGCAGTGATGGACTGGGCAGGTTGCCTCCTTGCCCGATGGCAAGTGGGCACCTGCGCCAGTAGATTCTATATATGGGGGCCCATGTTAGTATCTAAGGGGCCCATCTCCTCAAGTTTGAGAATTAAAAAAAAATTACTCCTGGAAGAATGCATTAATTATTTCAGCCTGGCTGTGTTTGTAGACAGTTGAAAAGAATACTTTAAAAATATATATATATATAACATTGTAGTTGCAGGTGCGCCCCCTTGTAGTTGCGGGTGGACCCCATTCTAGTTGCGGGTAGACACCCTTAGTCTCCTGGCAACTAATAATTTTAGAGCCAGTCCGCGGCTGCATGCATGCAGAATTACAATAGTTATGCTGATATGTCAAGCGATCTCACTGAAACAATTTCAGAATGCTTTTTGTTTTGTTCTTTTCTCCATAAAATAGAAATACAGTATGAATGTACAATAAAGTATTACGATTTTATTTGGAATTTCATCGATAAATAACTATAATTCGTAATTAGCTTGCTCTTTTCTCAGAGCACAATGAATTAATTTACAGAAATTAAATTAGAGTAAATGTACATTTTGAAAAATAATAAAAATTATAGGAAACTGCTATATATGTCACATTCAGTTCAAATATGAAATGTATTCTAATTGATGTTACCACTTCATTAAATAATTTAAATCGTACTGAAATCAGATCGTTTCATAATTGATTTGATATAGTACTAATGTTCCCAAAATCGTATTGAACTTACATATGCCACCATCTAATGAGATTGGGGTCAACGGAATATGTGTAACAATGTGTATTTATCTCAAATGTCAAAAATATGCTAATTGTATTGATTGATTTAATGATTCCTTGATAATACATTTACATGACCTAATTGTGTTCCGAAAGTTTACAAGGGATATTCACAAAATGATTACAAGTGTGTCTGGTATATTAGACTCTACAATTGCTTCTACCTCGTTTCTATAGTCTCATTCATAATTGCTATTCAATATCTCCTCATATGCTTATATTGCCAAAGCATAATATATATATATATATATATATATA
>NC_068983.1:50521083-50527791 GCF_001194135.2 Octopus bimaculoides
TATATATAAATATATGTACATACATATAAGTCATAAATTAGAGGCAATGTAACCATCTAAGGGATAGATGTATCCATAGGCACTCCTGGTATTACCTCAGTATGTATGGTCCTTGTTATAAGGTATACGGTAGTAGGTAATGTAAATGGTAAACCGTGGTTTAATATATATATATAAAGACGATAAGAAATGGAGTAATAAACAGTGAAAAGTGGATTGTTGGTGTTATAAAGTCATTATTTAATTAAGAAGAGAGTATATTTACCGCTGTTTCGGTATATCAATCAACGAATATTTTTCCTTCTTTTTCCTTTCCCTTCCTCACATTTTCTTTCGATTGCTTTTCTATTTATCTGTGCCTCAGCAGTGATTTTCTTAGATACCTCCATCGGTGTATATGCATTTTAAGTGTAATAATCTTTGACTTGCCTTCAATTCTTACTAGAGTTGGTATAATTCTTGAAAACATGACACTATCGTTGTTTAACGCATGTTTAAAACAAATAAACAATAATACGTTAAACGATATAATTGTTTCAGCTTGTCCTTTTAAATGTGTTGAAGATGGGATGTGGACAATGGCTTTGTAAATATGGGATTTCCTGATCCGTTTTTCTTTCATCGTCTTAAGACATGTTCAAATGACCAAGATGTACGGGAAGACTTATAGAGTGTGTATACAACTGACATTATTACTCGTTTACTCAAAGTCAACAAACGTTCGTAGATATCTGCAGCAGGCTCAACATTAACTACCACTACTACTACTACTACTACTACTACTACTACTACTACTACTACTACTACTACCACCACCACCACCACCACTGCTGCTGCTGCTACTACCACTACTACTTGTACGAATAATAATAATAATAACAATAACTACAAAATAATAGTAATATTAATAAGTTGTATTTATAAGACGAAAAAGAGGAGGAGGGGAGGGGGAGGAAGTATAGGAAGAAGAAGAAGAAGAAGAAGAAGAAGAAGAAGAAGAAGAAGATGAAGAAGAAGAAGAAGAAGAAGAAGGAGAAGAAGAAGAAGAAGAAGAAGAAGAAGAAGAAGAAGAAGAAGAAGAAGAAGAAGAAGAAGAAGAACAATACATTTAAACAAGATATATGCACTTAATTAGAGAAATATCTTTGGGCCTTCCTTATGACTCCTGACCATGCGCAAATCACTGATTTATTAAAAACTAAAGTGAAAAAAACCAAAAAGAAGTGCATAAACGTGAAGAACGAAATGAATATCATATTTTATGTGTGTATTTTGGGAAATCTCTGTAAGGAATAATTTCTAAGTTTCATGGTCAATACGTGGTTAGACACCTACTATGATGATAACAGTTTCAGTCAAAATTAGACCAGTTTCATTCAGGAATATATGTCTTTATATATTTTATAAAACAATCAGTACAACAAAGCCGAAGTATTTGTACAGAGAACGTGAGTTAGAAATGTGGTATGAGATAGATGTACTGAACACTACACTTATGATAATTTGGAAAGTACATTCTTTGGACTTCTTAAAGTCAGCATCCGAGAAATTATTGACAGACCAAGAATCCTTCCGTTTTGAGCCACTGCTTCCCTACTGTAACAGACTACGAACGTATGGTCAGAATGTCGCAGGAACGAAGTGTAAGCTGGACGCTTGAATCCGCGCCAACCAGGTTTCAAAGGCAACGATGATAATACTGATACGGACAGAATATACCCAGCAGGCAATGACACTGGGCACGTCCTGGTAAGAAAGGAAAAATGCTAGAAGATAACAATAGAGCGACTAGGGATATTAGAAACATGAATGGAGAAAAAGATAAGAGTAAAAGAAAAGCCTGACGCAAAACAACAATAAATTTTAAAGAAGTAAATGAAAACTAGAGCACTCAGAGAGCGCAAACCTCCGACAAGGCAACACCTCCGTCCTCTCAACCATTAGCCAGAGATGATTTTTAAAATGGGAATATGTGAAATAAACTCGACTGCTCTCACAAGCGAGAATACTAAAAATGTACCCGACTGCTCCCAAAAATTACGTTAAAGAAATGGAAAAATAATCCAGAATCCTTGTCTGATACCAGACCAATCCCCAAATCTAATCAGTTGTTGCGATCGTTTCGGTAATTTGATGCAGTAAAACGTCTGTGTGTAATGAAACCAGGAAAGAAACACGATAGTATTCTGTCAGACAATTGATCCCGACTAGCCAAGATATTTCTTTGAAGAGTGAGTAGAATTTAAAAATACATCGATCTAATGTTGATTTCGAAAATTACTAAACAATTCGCATACCTCACACACGACAAATCTTTCCTTTTCGAGTCGCTGCTTCCCTACTTTAAGAGACTACGAACATATGGTCAGAATGTCGCAGGAACAAAGTGCAAGCTGGACTTTAGAATCCGAGTCAACCAGCTGGAGACCAAGGGATTCAACACGAACGGTTTGATAATATCCATATTCCCAGTTGGTTAAAGTTGGCGATCTTTGGAAAATTATCCAAATCATTTTCCAAAGCTGGAAAATGTAACGATGGTTACTTGTGACATATGGAAGAGTTATCTATGGATTCTAAATCCCAAGACTCTCCACCAGGCAGATTACTTTTCTTTCCTCCCGATATAAACCAAAAACAAAGTCTGGAAGAAACACAATGTAAGTGCGCAGCTTTGATTCAAATCTAATGAGGTATCACTCTAATGTTGAAAATAGCAAGATTACGTAAATTTTCAATCCGAACTTTTGCATAAATTATATCTCTGGTCAGTTAATTTGGGATTCTCTAACGACACTGATACCTTCATTTAACTAAGGTATATTTGGCCTGATGAGTAACTAGCGGCGTAACCCTGGTTGAGTAATGATTATTTCCAGGATTCTGCTAGGTAGGAAAGCCTAAGTTCTACCTGGTCCATTCTCTCAGTTTGAGTATATATATGTATGTGGTGTATGTGTGTGTGTGTTTGTGTGCGTGTGTGTTTGTGCGTGTGTGTTTGTATTACATATAAACATGTGATTTTTTTTATGTATGTGTATGTGTTCCTGTACATAGTAACTTGCCTATGTATTGTTAATAATCTCCGATAATTTCGAATGCAAATATGATAATAGATGTTCAGTTCGTCCCAGGAGAATAGCTTCAACTTTATGACGGGGAAATGGATCCGAGATAAAGCCGTACCTTCAGTTTAGGCAAAGCACTGTAAGCTGATAACATAAAAGAGTCGGGCTTCATTTTGAGGATGCCGAGCTTGTGTTTGGCTACCAGTTCTAGAGTCAACCGACTGTGTAGATACTGTTTCCTAGCTTAATAAAAGTGTAGAAAAACAGGTGTAGCTTCCGAACTTTTATTACTTTGTCAGTCGCCAAATAAATGTATCATATTGAGATTCTGGAATATATTGTATATGAATATAACTTAATGAAATTGCGAAGTAGCGAACCGCAGTCAGGTATTTCCATGCATATAGATAGAATTTAAATGAAAATGTCAGTGAATTTCACAAAATAGCAGAGAAACTATAATAGCAATACGCAGTGGAAAGGAAACTATTATTGCATAGACGTGTAAGCTAGCTAAAATGCATTCCAATGCATGAATAAACATCTAGTAGACAATGGATATGGTTGACTTACATTTTCTCTAGTGTATAATCTATTTAGATACTAACGGGAATCGAATGGTCTGATTGCATCTCTATAACAAGGAAAATATTGGAAATTTCGATATTCGTATTCCTGTGTAATTTTGAAGCGCCATCATATGTGTAACTGTTTATATATATAATCAGGAGCTTATATCGTCTCACAATAATATAAAATGTAGATGTGCAGAAAAAAAATCGGAAAATGGAGGTTCATTATTGTTTGAACTAATTATGTCGATCTTTTCTTCGAAAGTACAGAGCAGTCATCAGTATGATTGTTGTATTTCTATAGTCGATTTAATTAATCTAATCATTTGGTAAAATGCTTCCAGATAAAATTTCATTAACGATGTATCTTTAAATGTATTGTTGTTTGCTTTACAATATCTGACGAGTGAAAAGAAGTTACAAGTAGAACATGCCTTTGGTGTTCGATTTTTTTTTTCTTTTTCATTTCATTCACTTTGTCAGCTGCGAATAGGAAAAAAATTCGCTCAATCTCCCGCCAAATAACGATGATAATAATGATGATGATATAACAACATTAATGATGATGATGATGATGATGATGGTGATGATGATATAACAACTTTAATAATAAGGAATAAGAATAAGATAAGAAGCAGAAGAATAAAGAGAAAAAGAAGAGGAGGAGGAGGAGGTGGTGGTGGAAGTAGTAGTAGTAGTAGTAGTAGTAGTAGTAGTAGTAGTAGTAGTAGCGAAAAAGAAGAAGAAGAAGAAGAAGAAGAAGAAGAAGAAGAAGAAGAAGAAGAAGAAGAAGAAGAAGAAGATGATGATGAAGAAGAAGAAGAAGAGGAAGTAGAAGAAGAAGAATAAGAAGAAGAAGAAGAATGATCGCCATTATTTTGAGGGCAGCCTTTTCAAGAAGCACTCACTTTTTCATCTTCATTACAATATCGATGATCAGAAATAATAATTTTTTCTTAAATCTCCTTCATTTGATCGAGTTTACCTGAATTTAAAATACAATATCGTGTTAATTTGTTTTATACAAGCTTAAAGCATTAAAAAAAAAAAATTATGTATGTCTTAATACTACTACTATTACGATGACAAACATCTACAACAGCAACAATAATAATGGTTTCAAATTTTGACTCAGGGCCACCAATTTCGGGATAGAGGTAAGTCGATTACATGGACCCCAGTGCTCAACTGGTTCTTATTTAGTTCACCCCGAAAGAATGAAAGGCTCAGTCCACCTCGCCGGGATTAAGATTTAGAATGTAAAGTCAGACGAAATGCCGCTAAGCATTTTGCCTGGCGCGCTAACAATTTTACCATCATGACAGCTTAAACAACAACAACAAAAAATAAAATTAATTATAATGATGAATTGAATGAAAATGAAGAATAAATTTAATTTCAAATCAACGGAGTGTATAGCAGAAATATTATCGATAATTCAAGTTTTAGAAAACCTTTAATTTTTTTTCATTTCATATCTTATGAAATTTAAAAGTTATACAACATAAATGAACGAACACAACGTACGAACCAGAGGTACATCAGGTCATACGTTTACCTTGAATGTGGAAATCTAAAATGTTAAATTTATTTACTGGCATTGAGAAAAACAAGATACGCTCAGTTGGAATTTATCCTCTTCCACTGCATTAAGCGAGTCTAGGTAGTTGGTATGCCAATGCGTCCACCGTTTTCTGGTACTAGGTCAGTATGCGTCGACGTCAAAGCGCTCGGGGTGTAGCGTTTTGTCCATTTAGGAGAGTAAATTGTGGTAGTGTAGCAATTCTGAGTTTCGTTAATACAAGAAACTGAAAAGATTGGCCGCAAATAAGCTTTACTCTTCTAGGAATGAGAGTACAGTATCCGTCAGTAGTAGATTTAGCCAGGAACTTCGCTGGTCAGCAGACAACCATGTTTAAATAACTTTCCTAAACCTTGTTTTCATTCCAAAGCTCCATTTTCATTTCAAAGCCTCGTTTTCATCTGGTAGTCGTAATATTAAGAATAATAAATATATGTATAGTTATAGTGATAATATTGGTAGCCATTACCACAAACATATCTACGTTATCTAAGTTATATTAGCGAGGGGTATTCTTCGGTTTTGAGTCTCCAATCAATGATTTGAGATAAATGTTTTACCCATGTGTGGTAGATTCATACACACACAAACATGCACACGGATACAAAAACACACATGTCAACGCACACATATGTTTGTATATCATATATCATACATTACATATCATATATCTTATATTTATGTAATGTACGTATACTATTATAATTTACACCATTTATAAGTCGTATAAAAATAGCTATATAACAAGAGGGGAATGGAATTTTTAGTATCACGTAATGCTATATATATATATATATATATATATATATATGTATGTATGTATATATGTATATATATGTATATATATGGGGGAGCGCAGTTTGATAGTGAGACAGAGACCGATAGAAATATTGACAGACACTGTTATAGATATGGATTATTGAAAGCAAGTTACGTTTATTACTAAATTTTGCAGACGAGTATTATTAATGCATTTGCTCTGATTCTTTGAATAAATAGTTTTAGAATATAAAATATGCCGCTCTCATTGAAATTTAATCATGACTGGAAGTACAACAGTTAAGTCATTGAAATTTGTTATTTTCGATAGTAACATTTTTGAAAAGTGTGGTTTTCCACTAATGAATAATGCAAGTGAATACATACTTGACTGCATCTACAGAGCTCGCACACCTAAGAATTAATAATTACATACTGACTGTGTAACAATAGCAACCCTACAGATATTGACATTCACCAGAATTAATGGCAATCACCGCCGTTACACGGGATACATTTAGTATATTGACATATAACCATAAGTCTCACACAAATGAATACATTTTCATTCAAAGAAATAATTCTTTGTGTAGACATTCCATTGTCTGAAAGGAAATTCTGATTTAATAAGTTTTACTTCATATATTGGAAGCCATTCTTTCTCTTATGATCCCGTATTTGGACTGAGGCAAACGAAACGAAGTGTATGCATTACCGCTATATGTAT
>NC_068983.1:50530917-50542182 GCF_001194135.2 Octopus bimaculoides
CTGCGCTACCAACGCCCAAAACTGAATATGAAACTTACAGAGTACACTGGTCCGCAAGGAATTTCAATCCCAGAGCCGAAATCAGTGAGAGACCTGGGTATCGACATGAGTGATGATGCCTCTTTCCAAGTGCACATTACCAGGATGGCAACAAAGTGCAGACGATTGACTGGATGGATCCTGCGAACATTCAGAACCAGAGATAAGGAAACCATGATGATCCTCTGAAAGACATTCGTCCTCAGCCGCCTGGATTACTGCTCACAGCTATGGTCACCCAGCAGTGTGAAATTAACAGCAGACCTTGAAGCAATCCAGAGAAGATTCACAAAGAAGATTGTCTCTTTGTAACTGCTCCGCTACTGGGAAAGGCTGAAACAGCTAAGACACTACTCCCTGGAGAGAGGGCGAGAGAGGTATGCAGTAATATACATCTGGAAGATCCTGGAAGGAATTGTGCCAAATTTTGGCATTGAAAGCTACACCAATGCTAGAACGGGACCACACTGCATAGTGCCAAAGATCCCAGGAATGCCATCGCGCTTCAGGACCAGTTACTGCAACAGTTTGGGTTTCAGGGGCCCACAGCTTTTTAATATTCTCCCAAAGAGCCTGAAGAACCTGCACAAAGTATATGTAGGGGTTTTTTAATCAAAGCTGGACCTCTTCCTGTCGAGAGTCCCAGATGAACCTACCTCGCGGCAGGAGGTGCAAATGAGGGTTGCTAAATCAAACTCCATTCTTCACCAAGTGCCACAAATTGTCAGAGGCTCCCTGTAATAACAGTATAGCAACACGGCGGTGCATCAGCATGGCCGCACTTCTAAGCTGAAACTATAACAAAAAAATATATAAAAATATATATTTTTCCGAATTTCTGTAAATGTGTTTTTATTCTGTAAATGTGTAAAAGTTGAATAAAGTTATAACATGTAGGAGAGGGTCTTTTTTGCTTGACATAGTGTTAATAATCTCTAACACCACAATCACAACTGATATTTATTTAAAAAGCTCAGATACACACCGGTATCTAAATTTCAAATCGTGCCACCAAGATACACAAAAAAACCAACAACCAGTACTGTCTATCTCAAGAAAGTGTACTATAGAAATTGGTCTATGCCGGGAACATTCGACTTATTGATCGCACAAGATTTCTGCTCAAGCAAATATATCCTCTCCTACTTATAGAAAATAGCATACAAGGAGCAAAAGAGTTTCCAATCGAACAACGTAGGGTAAACCTATCGACGGAACACAATACTATTTCTAGTAACACTCAATCCGCATCACCAAAGCATTTTTAACATTATCAAAGCAATTTTGACAATCATGAATCAAAGTGAAAAATAATAAAAAAAAGGAACATATCAAATCAAACACTTATCTTAAGCAAAAGGCAACCACATAACCTAAACAATCTATTAACAAAGGCAAAATTCAACATCAAGAAACATGATCAAAAGTTCGCAATATCCAAGTGCAATGATAACAGATGCGGAACATGTCAAAGCGTGCATAGTGATAGATACACTAGAGCAAAAGATGGACAGATTTTCGCAAGTGCAGATATGAATTGAAATACTAGAAACTTAATGACCTAATTGCGAGAAACTATATATTTGCGAGACAGGGAAGGTATTATGGGAAAGCTCATGAGTCCACAAGCAACAAATGCGGAACACTAATGTTCGCCAAATTCCACTGAGCGTAATTTTTCCTTTCCACTAACTGCATGATACAAGTGAGTTTGGAAGAAAGAAAAAAGAAAATAAAGAAAAACGAAAATGTTCAAGAAAAACGAAAATCTTCAAGAAAACGAAAATGTTCAAACCTCTTCTAAACGAAGATAACAACAATAATGTATATCAATCAGTTAATGCTGTGAATTTTAAAATATCTTTAACATCTGATTATAAACAGCCTACAGAAGACTCCCACCAATTGAAATAAAAACGATCGAAACCAACTAAGTTTGTTCACTCATTAGACTATTACATGTAAAACGCAAGCTAATTGGTTAAAATAAAGGCGGGATCTATGCCAATAATATTGGTACACTTGGCACACATGACGCTGAAGCTTCATGTGGATTTGTCAAAACCCTGTACCAAAAATTCAGCTTGTTGGAGCCTTCTATGATGATGATGATGATGATAGCGATAATGATGATAATATTGATGATGGTGATCATCATCATCATCATCATCATCATCATCATCATCATCGTCAGCATGATGATGATCATAAAGAATATATTGTCTATATTGATAATGTCTTTGGGATACATTGCCCTATATAGGGAAGTCATGTTATTATCGAACATCTAGGTTGTGATTAAAAACTTGAAGAGCATTTTCTCCACAACTTCAAAACTATTTGCGCGAAAAGTAGTATACCAAACAAACATATTTTATTTTGTTGCGCTTTAAATCCCAAAAAATCTTGCAACTAACAAATTCATGCACTTTGGAAAGGTCAGATTCAAAGTATAACAATAGCAACAACAACAACAACAACACCTACTACTACTACTACTACTACTACTACTACTACTACTACTGCTGCTGCTGCTACTGCTGCTGCTGCTGCTGCTGCTGTTGCCACTATTACTACTACTAACATTACAATAACGATAATAATGATATTCACCACTAATATAAAAAGGAAAAACGAGAAACTCTTTATCTCATTTGCAGTATATTTTAAACGAAATTTATAAAATGCGGATTAACAGAATTGTGGAAAGTATTACTACCATTTGTAACGCAGGAAACCATTGGAACTCCCATATAGCTGTTCGGTATATATTTCCCAAAATTTATCTCAGCAACAAATAGTTTACATCCTTTCCCTTCACCAACCAATATTATTGACTTGTGGTCATGCAAAATTTCGATATAATGGAAATCGAATAGAGAAAATATTATCAGTAACAGAAAAGCAAAACGTTCTGCTGCAAAGAAGAGTAAAACGCAACTGAACAATGACAGCAAATCTTTCAAATTCAGTTACTCGACCTAGAATCCTTTTGATCTTAGACCGTACAAATAATTATATGACGTAAGAAGGCATTTAAACGAACAGGCGTGTGAAACATTGGCACAAGTACAGAAAATATTGAATTTAGACTGTTGGAAGGTGTCACCCGAAGTTATTCCATTTCTAAATCTTTATCTATTACCGATGAATACTATAAATATTTTCATGTTATTTCGTTTTCGTTGATAATTATACAATTTTGATATATTTTCTTATTGAGAATTTTCTATAGTGTTTTTCAGCTTGATCTCTAAGTTTGTTTGTTTTTTGTATCTCGAAGGTGCAAAATCAATGTTAGAATACATAATAATGTATAATGAAAATGATTTAGTCATCCATACTCAATGCCAGAGTAATATGCTATTTTTCTGCCGAATGTAAATAACGCTTCTATAGAAATTAATTAAATGTATATTTTACAGATGTCTAGATGTGTCTAATTCCTGGTGGATATTTGAATGGCTCTGCTAAACGTATATAAAGTATGTTTGTAAGTATAATTGACTTGACAAAGTATTATGCAGTACCTGTTGTACACAATTGCCCTGACCTGTATTATAAATATTTATAAAGTGGAGCGGTTGCATTTGTAGGAAATACTAATCCAATTGAGTTGATTATATTTATCAGAGATGTTGTCCTCACCAGTGTATTTTCAATTTATGTCGAATACTGCATAAAATATTTTATTCATGAGTGAATAAATTATCTGCTAAATATATTCTTACAACGAACAATTCATAATAGCATTGCATATTGAAATTAATTAGAAGAATTCATTTAATCAAGCAGGTTGCATTTTAATGCTTTTTTTTATTTCTCATGAAACACACAATTGAAAAATAACATATTTCCTATTGCGATGTACTATGGCATAAAGTTTGGTTTATAAACCTGATTCAGTATAGTTCCATCCCTAGCACAAGGACTTTCTTAAAGTTAATAATTTTTTCAATTTTATTGAAGTATTATAAAGTATACTTGATAAATTTAGTAAGGATTTTCTAAGCCCTAAATTAAGTGTTCATCGTTTTATCATTATAAAATTATTAATTATTCAACAAAAAAGCAAAATATCGACATGTTAATAAATATTTAACTTCGTATAATTATAAGCATAAAATACATGGAGTTTTATCAATTATCTACGCATAAGCATATAAATGTATTTCTTTCACAGCTTCTCTCTCTATACATATATGCGTGTGTAGTGTGTGTGTGTATATATACATGTATATTTAAACAAGAAGGTATGTATATATATATATATATATATGTATGTATGTATGTATACATACAACACCTCAATTAAAAGATTTTCCAGTTCAGTTTTATACGATCATTTTATTGCCACTCGTGCATCCTAGATATCATAACACATTGTGTGAATAATATTCTGTTATCATATTTATATCAATACTCTTAAAAGTTTCCTAGTGAGAAGAAAGGGAAAAGGCATGCATTTAATACCTGCTTCTTTTTTGGAATAATCGTAAAATATTTTATGAATCACTTAAGAGCCGTTATGTTATTTTTAGAAATTGTTTGAAAATACGGAAATTTGAAGGAAGATCTTTTTTTTTCTTTCGTATTATCAACAAACAAATTATAATCTATATCGATATTCAATTAACTGTAACGAGCATGAATGGTTGGTTTATAAATTCAGAAAGGGTAAATTACGATGAAGACAAGGAGGATATTATATTTAGATATCAGTTGGGAACAACTGAATATCGGAGGATATTCAGTACAGCATTATAACGTTTCGCATTGTCAGTGCTTTAACAGAATTTTAATGAAAATTTCCTCGTTTCTATTGAAATGTAGGCAAGTGTAATGTTTACCTAATTGACTCAGGAGAAAAAGAGATACAGGGAGAGAAGTTATGAGCGACAGTGTTAGTGTTACACACTGATACACATTCACGCGTTCATGTAGCGGTTATTTTAAATTTCGTCTCAGGTGAAGCTAGATGAAGAAGACTAAGCATATTTACAAACGTATTCTGCAAAGTCCGAAACTGGAGTACTAGGTTATCCATTTCTCCGGCGATCTTCCTAGAGGTAAGACGAAATTATTTTTCGCCGCCCGCACACATTTGCCTCTATACATTCAAGGTAGCTTTACATACCATTCTACAGTTATCAACTACTTTTGCCAGCAAAAATAGGTGCCTTATTGTGCCACTATTTCCTATTTATAATTCTACCTTTACGGTGCTTTATTTCGCTGGAAAATAATATTATTATATTGTAATAATAATATATACATACATATATATACACTCACAGAGCTGTAGATATTATATATGCTGGTCAACATTTGTCTACGGAGTCTCCTTATTCTGTAAGGAGAGTTTAATATACTGTAGCAAAATACGTCGTTCTTTGTAGTTATTGTATACTACGTAACACGTATGTATTTCACTAGAATCGCGTATCTTTTTATTTGTAAAATCGTAAATGATGTTCAACAATTTTTGATTAACATTTCTTAGTTGTATGTAAAGTCTCCGTACCCAGGCATTGAACATATGGTACTTTCTCAAAGAGACTCTTTAAAACTCCCTGGTATCAGTAAATTTTCGCTCATGAATTTTTCTAATCGAAACAAATTTTCTGAGGATGTGGTTATATTTTCATCTCACATTGAATCCGTCTATCATTACCCAATGAAAAGATATATATTAGATAGTTTAAAACTTATACAGTCTGTTAGAAACCATGCTCTGAAAAGTATATTTTAAATTTCTCTGGATGAAACGTGTATTATCTGTTAAACAAGTTTCATTTATCCAAAAGTTCATAATTATTTACAGAAAGTAGTAGTAATTAATTCATATGACATCGCAATCCTCGATTATGTAATACAAACTTCAGTTTGTAAACGAACATCTTGTATAAAAAAAAAAATTAAAAAAATTTACAGGATCCATCATACTCTAACACCTACTACTAAAATCACTTCGAGCAGTGAAATCACATCGGAAGATGCTCTATGTCTTCTATTACATAAATCTTAACATCAACATTAAAATCATGAAAATTTCGATGTTCAATCCTAAACATATGCAGTATACGTCAGGTTATTCGATTTATTTGGATTAACAGTCAGAGAGAGATGAATACGCTGTTTCCCTATTTAAGAGAATACAATAATGCTTTCAGAAAGAAAATTGTTGCCGCTGTCTTATAATCTAAAAATAAGAAATAACTCATTTGAATTTCGGAATCGTGCAAAAACGAGAAAAATATCTTTATAAATCATTGAAAATATAAATGTTTGATAATCTAGATCAGTGTGCATAAACCATACATTTTAGAATATACTCTACTGAAATGTTAACACAAACAGCACTCTGAAGGCTACATTATGTTTATAATATGCAACTGAATTCTTATGCGTTTAAAATATTTATTTTCACCACTATCCAATATTCTACAGCATCGACAATGAACTTTCATCTAGCTTTTAGTATATCTGATTTTGAGCACATATAACATTATGGATTAAATGATTTCACAAGCATATGCGTGGATGATTTGTATGTTAATAATATCCAGTTGATTTATACCCTACATATGTGGTATTTATATATCAAGCTTAGAACCTAGTAATTATAAAGTAAAGGAAAAGTGGTTAAGGTAATGTCCATGTACGACGCTTCAAATTAATTATGATATATGAGTACGGTTTTCATATATCTCACATATCATTAGTTGGAAATGTGTATGATGGCAGTTAAATACTTCATAAGTGATAATTTATGAACATTGCTGGAATAATTAATACCTCAATAATTGTTAATAATGATGCATATTATGCTATGTAGCTGCATGGTTACTTAAGAATTCAATATATACCAGCCTTCAATAGATTGCCAGCATGATCGAAAGTATGACTGGGAGGAACTGCTCAAGTAGCTAAAAAAATAACGCGTTATTCCAGAATTTTAAAGCGGAGAACGATAAAAAATTACAGGCGCAGGAGTGGCTGTGTGGTAAGTAGCTTGCTTACCAACCACATGGTTCCAGGTTCTGTCCCACGATCAAGTCCTGTGCGTGGATTTGGTAGACGGAAACTGGATGAAGCCCGTCCTATATGTATATATTTATATATATATATATATGTGTGTGTGTGTGTGTGTGTGTGTATGTTTGTGTGTCTGTTTGTCCACCCAGCATCACTTGACAACATATGCTGGTGTGTTTACGTCCCCGTAACCTAGCGGTTCGGCAAAAGAGTTGATAGAATAAGTACTATGCTTATAAAGAATAAGCTCTGAGGTCGATTTGCTCGACTATAAAACCAGTCGGTGCTCCAGCATGGCCGCAGTCAAATGAGTAAAAGAGGAAAGGAGTATGGAATAACAAAATAAACTGAAGCAGCAGTACTTGCTGTATAAGAAGGAAAATATGGAACGAATCAAGGGAAAACAAGGAAACGTGCTATATGCCAACAGCATACAAATTGCACATTGTAAGTTTTAGAACAAAGGATTAAAACATATCATCGACTGAAATGTAACTCAATACTTGAATATATCAAAGTAATGGATATTCGTGAATCAAAATCATTTATACTGTAGTTGGAAAAACTATCGAACAGAAAATTTATATATTTAATATTGACTTGATGGATAAAATATTCAAGAAGCAATAGGATTAGAAAGTAAACAAAAGTATTCTCCATTTATATAACGTGTAACATGTAGATTTGGCATTTCATGATTTGACGGGACAGAAAATTTGATATATTAGGTGATATTCATTAAAAAAATTACTGACACATACAGGGATGAATAAAGAAAAGGAAATGTAATGTGCGCCTGAAACAGGGTTCTTCCAAAGGATTTCTGGCGTAAGGTTACTGGAATGGAAAATAACACGGATATACGGAAGTTAGTACAAGTCCAACCGCTATTCCGCCGCTTTGAGTGGATACAGTTAACAACAGACGTGATTAGAATGTCACAAGAAAGGATCGCAAGAAAGATTCTTCTAATCGAGCCAACCTGCCGGAAGTCACGAAGTCGGCCAAGAAAGAGAAATCTCGAGAGTATTCGTAGTGCAATATTATTCCCAGTTCGAATATGCGCTACCAGCCGACGTATGTGAACTGGAAAAAAAACATAAGAGAAGGTCTCTCTCTTAACAGCACGCCGCACCAGCGTCCACTTTTCGAAACTGAAAAGGAAATAACTACTTCGAAACGCTTGCGTCTCACAGTCTAGATACGTGGCGCTGCGTGCTGATTTGGATGTATTTACACCATATGTCTACATCAACAAATTGCCTTTCGAAACAAAACAGTGAATAGCTTGTTTACAAATCCGAACGTGCTTTTAGTATATTCCAACTGGTAATAACAACAAATTTATACTTATCACTGCTTTGCGCTTTCACACCGTAATATTCTTAGTGTCAGTTGGGCAAACTTAGTCATCCAGCAAGAAAATATTATGACTGTTACATCCGTTGGGAACATTTGAAAGGATATTGGGAAGAGAAAATGGGCAAATGTATGGAAAGGAATATAAGTAAGCTTGATTTACTTTCGCTCCCAATAAGGCACCTACTGAACTGAGTGCTTCTACTTGAAGTTGTACTTTCACTAGGCTATTCGATTTCTAAGTTTGTGTAACGCGCGTATTTTAACCAGTAATACTTGTGAAACTGTAGCCTTCGAAGTAATTTATCTTAAGAAACGGATATTATAAAATATGTTATGGGCTGACCTTCTGCTAGTTATCTTATCCTATGTGGAATAGAAACTCGTGCTTTGTATGCCTCTGCAACATTTTACAATTTGTTGTGCTCGCACCACCTTTCTATTGTTATTGTGATCGTCTTACTAGAGTTTCCGCATCCTCATTTCCAATCGATTCTTGCCTTCAGGCGGGCTTCAGTTTACCCATGGATGTTCGGAACAGGCAATAGATTATAGAAATTAAACGTTATTAACAGCCTCCTAAGTTACCAGCCTGTTTGATTTTTATTTCTACAAGAATTCACTTGTCTGATGTTTCTGGATTGTTACTTCTTTAACAGTATAACCAATATTCTGAAAAACATTTTCTGTAAGACAATTAAGATAAAATTTTCAATTATGCTTTCATTTCTGATTAGTTGTGCTTGTTTCACAAAGAACAGTAAATTGAGTTTTAATATTCACTGCAACATGTAAGTTCTTCCTTGTTTTCCAAGGCATATCGAACACAAATTCATGAAAAGCAACATGAACTAATTTAATATTACAACAATTTCCTGAAATCTATTATGTATAAGAAACCTAAGCGTGATGTTCTTGATAAAAAATACACTAAACAAGTTTTAGTGAAGTAGTCCAAAGAAACCTATCATCCACTTGTTAGTACTATTTCAATATTTCCCAGCTAGAATTTAGATATTGGCACTTAGGTATAAATGATGGAAGTATGGAAATTAAATTTTGAAGGTTTCTTTTTGTTCATAAAACACTGCATCAAATTTCATGAAAATATATTTTTCCTTTCTAAATGATTGGAGAGTGTGAAGAAAAATATGGCAAACTTTAGAGAAAATACTCTATATAGAATGAAACACAAGCATAGTTTGTCTTGTTTTCTATACCTTGCACTCAATTCAGATTTTGCAAAATCTATGAAATTATTTCGTATTATTCATGCATCGTACTCATCAGTAGCATTTATAGTTTTCAAATATGTTCAACCTTCAAGAAACCTAGTGCAGAAAAATTTGATCCAAATGGGTTCTTATATTTACGGTGGATATTAAATGTGCCTAAGCCTGAACAAATAATTTGGACTATGAGTTTGAAGAAATTTCAACAACAGTCCACATACGTCTTTTATCTGTAGTTTTCTAAATACACTTCAACCAAGTCATTTGAAGTTTTCACCCTGATACCAACTAGCAGAAGTTTTTCAGATCAGAGTATATCTCTAATTCAGTGATCCAAATAAATTACAATATATCATTTATATTTTAATTTATCTGTTCTACATTAAGATCTAACTGTAACATTTGAACGATCAGATATGAATAGCATCGTCTACATGCATTATTTGCATTAGAAAAGGAAACAAGTATTTGAAAAATAGAAAATATATTTCAAAAAGACAATTACTGTAATACTGTTTTGAGAAAAAGGAAAAAAAAAGAAATAAACAAGATGCGGTAAACAATGTAATTTGTATTCACAACCTGAGCTGCGAAAGATTTACAAGTGAACATTTATTTTAAAGAACAGTTCCTTCGCTCATTGGCCAATGGATATCCATATGGCATATGTTTCAAGAAATGGGTCTCTCTCTTGCCCTGCCTCAATCAGTCTCTCCCCATCTCTCCCTATATCTCCCTCTCCTCTCTCTCTCTCTCTTTCTGTATCAACACACATGGGCACAAATGCTCAGATGTATGTATGTATGTGTATACTTAAGCGTTTGTGTGTAGTTAGCTATTGTCTTTTCATTATATGTATAGCCACCAAGCGAAGACGTAGCAGTCTTAAATATTTCATCAGCTAGAAATTCAGAGCTAGAATTGCTATTTATTTGTCAGTAAGAAAGTATGTAATACCAACGGCTAACAAGACATAGCTTGCACAGCAAAAGGGTACGTAAAACAAAGCGTAAGATTATTTTACTGCAAACGTCTTGTGATCTGAAGACTCTACGAACAAAGACCAACGCGTTTATACAAGCATACTCAACATAGGTCAGAAAAATAGCATTTAGCGAACACATCGACATTGGCGCTACTAACGAACACACAAACTTCAGAATGTTTCCCCTTTATAAATTCAGGGACGATGCAACCTATAATTAGCGCATTGGCAAAGAGTTATATTTTATTGCAAAACTATAAACCCCTTCTGAATGGTTCCACCACAAATGCCACTACTACAAGGGCCTTAGAATAATACCCACGCAAATATTAAAAAACGATATATTGAGAACGGCCACTACCCATGAACTTATTGTGGACAATTCCAATCACGACTGCTGTAACCACACAGGTCACTTTAAGTCACTTGAGCATTTAAGACGATTTTACCAATAGCCTACAACTGTCATACCCATCCATTCCTCTCCATTTTCTCTACTTTGTCTTCTTCTTCTTCTTCTTCTTCTTCTTCTTCTTCTTCTTCTTCTTCTTCTTCTTCTTTTTCTTCTTTTTCTTCTTCTTCTTTTTCTTCTTCTTTATTTTTTCTTCTTCT
>NC_068983.1:50542335-50543312 GCF_001194135.2 Octopus bimaculoides
TCTTCTTCTTCTTCTTCTTCTTCTTCTTCTTCTTCTTCTTCTTCTTCTTCTTCTTCTTCTTCTCCGTCTCTGCTATTACCTACCTGCCTACCTACCTACCTACCTACCTACCTACCTACCTACCTACCTACCTACCTACCTTACTATCGAGCCTTCACAAAACTAATAGAGAGAGACACAGAAAAAAGGAAAATATCCCACGTATCTGGAAACTATGGAAATATTTTTAAAAAACATTTCATTTCATTTTCCCACAATTCAATTTTTTTCCATGCTGTAAGTTGAATAAGTCGCAAAGACTGAAACCGGTACTAAAATGTTCTTCATGATAAAATTTTTTTAACATTTTCTACCTTACACATATCGACTCATTTTCCTTACACATATCGACTCATGTGTTACTTTTCGACCTTCTACGTATAAATATATATACACATTTGTAATGTATGCATGTATATATACGTATGTATCAAATTATTTATGTGTCTATGTATGTAAGTATGTATGTATGTATATGTACTAACGTGTATCGATACACATATTTGCAGATATAAAAATATTGGATGTGTACACCTTACACACATATATGAAAATGCCATTGTGTTTCCCTGTTGCAATACTCTTACTGGACTTTTAACGTTATTTTTATGCTTGGAAAGTTTGGTAGATATTTTATGGAATAGAATTATATCCATTGATCGCATATGGTAATAGATTCACTCTTGACATGTATGTCGTTTGATCCTTTACTAACGGAATCTTTCATTTCTTCCTTCAAATTCTCTGACAAGTGCATTCCAGTAAATTCCTTGCTCTTCTCAATAATCTATGCTTATGCTTCTAAATATCTATGTCTAGATTAAAAGATTTAAAGTTATATATCCGTTGCCCTACATGTATATACGCGTGTGCAATCATATATATCTATGTATGTGTCTGTGTGTATAAAGTTACATATATATATATATATATATATA
>NC_068983.1:50544173-50548232 GCF_001194135.2 Octopus bimaculoides
TATATATATATATATATATATATATATGTAGAAGTATGTATGTATCTATCTAACTATCTATACATCTAACTCTTTCTCTGTGTGTGCATACACACACACACATATATATCCAAGTACACGTATGAGTATATGTGTATTTGTGTCTTTATGTTTCGGCATATGTAATGAATCACGTATTCAGAAGCGCAAACCATTCTTAATATATTACTTTCAACGTGCACAATTTCTTTCATCCCTTCAATAAATATCTGGTCTTTGGACACTTTTTTTGTGTTCTCATTCTTTGTTGTTTTCAATTTTCATCAGAGTTTTTCATTCTGAGAGATTCGTCTCTGTGAAAGTTTTAATGAGTAGGATATATGCATATACATAAAATGATATATGATAATTGAAACATTCATCACATCATCTATTTCTCACTCTTGTATTCCTATGTCCGAAATGTTCAGCACACGTAAACAGAGATATAAACACTCGTACACATATGTTGCTTATATATAGATACGCGTGTGTACTTTATATCATACGTATAGGCGTGTATACATATGTGTGTATGTGTGCATGCATATAAGTTGTTTGATAAGTTTAACTACCATGCACGTCCCTTTATTTCATTTATTCAAAGTGTATTATACTAATAACATTTATAAATCATTTGTCCACCTAACTGCACAAATCTGTAAACTTTATGATACACTAAAAACTAATACCTATACTAAAAAATGCATGCCGTAAGGCTGACCCTGATAAATTAAATGTTTCTCCTACTTACATTCTCCTGTGAATATCTGATATACAATCTGAAGACCTGGGATATCTAAATAGATACGCATCTGTACAACAAATGCTTGTTTGAATACTAAAAAACAACATAACTTTAAATTTAATTAATAAGAGTCTTCCATAAAATCTTCCCTTCAGATGAACTTATAGTCGCTACAGTGCGATGAAGGCTAAGGAGGTCAGACCTGTCGAAGTCATTTGTCAACACAAGAACTGTTAAATAATAATACACGCGCGCGCAAATATTTACTTTAATTCACACACCACATATAGTTTCAGTTGCATGTACACATGCTCTGTCTCACACCGTAGACTAGCGTATGATTCCGTTTTCAGAATGCAGTATATAAATATTTCGTCGCTCCGGATGCGGTCGAAACTATGTCAGATAATATTCATCCTTCAGTTCTCGATTTCATGATACTAACATTCTCTCCACTAGCTTTAATGACAGCCCACCCACTTCCATTCATGTTGTCGATATGCTAAATGCACAGAAAACTAACACATGTGCTGGAAATCTGTACGTTAGGCCACTCACCCTGAAACTCTCGTATCACTATCTGAAAACCAAATCCCTCACGACCCCAGACTCGGCTCCCATTATCATCAATATAATATTGATCATAGTAATATAAATTTCAGCAACAACCATGCGAACGCCAATAACTCTAAGGAGCTTGAAATATTACGCAATGATAACGTTGGTTCGCGTAGTCCTTAATAATAAATTTCAAGTATTAGAAAATATTGGATGCAATTGTTTAGACAAAATATCTTATCTGCTTCTTGCTAGATGTCTAGCAGTAAATGTGGTTTACAAATGTGATGTTGTAACAGAGACCAATACATATACTAATATCGGCTGTTCATTAAATCTCAAGTGGCCCTTACGTAAACGCTATCCTTCCGTTAAATTAGGACATAAGGCTGGCATGAAGTCTCTAGCCACGAAGCACTCGGAGGTCAAGGACGTTAATGTTAAATTGGATTGAAGTTAGAACATCAATAGGGTAGCTGAAACGTACTTCAACAGCAGATACGGCTGTAGGCTTTACTGCATGAAGCTGTTTGAAATTTTAAAGAGATCAAATAGTGAAAATCTAATAATAAACTAGACTTTCATTTTCCTGTATTCATAGGGCTACCAGCACGTTTAAATATTGTAAGGACATAAAACAGCCTCTATAATAGCTCCTAACTTAAGGCCAATCTGATTTATTCCCTGTATTGCTGACTCGATCGATCTACCTATTTGTTTTTGAGTCCTTCTCTCGTTTCTCTTTACCATTACTTTCTAACCGCTCTTACTACACTTGCATGGTATGCTAAATTGAAGGAACTAACTAATCTATTTGTGGTGTAGTCGGTATTAGGCAATAGCGATAGCAGTCATATCGAACGAAGATCTAGAAGCTTGCGCACCCTAGATAGTTCTCTTCCAATTCTTCTAAGTATGTAATACTTACACTATGATACAGTTATATGAGCTGCGCTTGTTAAATAAGATATCGAACACACTATCCAAACCTTAGCTGCCACTATTGTCTGCAGTTGCTTTACCTGATTCACACAAAGGTGATTTTACTATCTAATTAAATAGTATCGCCGCTACCTGTATAACATTTCATAGTGTTAATCATTACAATATTTCCTACTGCTGGCTTTCTTTGGTATCCGATCTGGCGTTTCCTCTAGCTCCGTACTAGGTGTAGCTAATTAGATAATCCCCCTTTCTTTAAAGACCTTAATGATAAGTAGTACTCTGTTTTTATTTTTACTAACACTAATTCCATAAAAGATTTTATTATTTGATTGCCTTCACACCCTCCTCCAACTGCTAACCAACATCCACAGAATAGCCCTAAGTTCTACGTTTCTCTGCCCCTTGCCTTTGCCTTTAGCATTAGTTAGCGAATCCTAAACCTTGACCCCGACCAATTGGCTTACTCTTTTAGTCTTTTACTTGTTGCATTCATTTGACAGTGGCCATGCTGGAGCACCGTCTTGAGTCCAGCAAATCGACTCCAGGACTGATTCTTTGTAAGCCTAGTACTTATTTGATCGATCTCGTTTGCCGAACCGCTAATTTACGGGGACGTAAATCCACCAGTCGGTTGTCAGTCATGAAAGAGTAGTGTTTGTAGTGAGGTCAATACACTTCAGCATATTAGCATTGTATATAGGCTAGATATTTTCAAACCATTGTGTTGAATTTTAATATGGGCTTTCTATAGGCGTGATTAGTCTAAGACTGTAAAGTTATTGCTATCTAGCAATGTAAGGAAATTCTATTATAAAATAAAGGGATATTAGTGGTAATCATATTTAAGAAGCCAGAAATGCTCTTAGACAGAATATAAATACTGATAGGTTGTAAGATATTGTTACAAATAGGATGATGTCAAGTTGAAGATGCTGATAATTAAATGTAAATTCAGAATAACCTGATTAGACGGGTTTTAAATTTTAAACAAATAAAAAAGAGATTAAAATTTGAACTAATCTTGAAATGTCTAAATTTAGCCGTAATGCAAACTAAGAAAGAAAAAAACAATGAAAATAATTAGCGGAATAATGTATGATACCAGAACAATATATATGATGGTGACAACATCAACGTCAACAAATTCAGTATCAATAACATTAATAACATAACAATAAAATAATATTACAAAGCAATAAAAATAACAATGATAATCATAGGATGGTAATACAATAACAATAAGAGTGAAAGCATCGCAATAATACGTGAATGAAACTAAAAAAAATCGAAAATTAATAGGCGCAGGAGCGGCTGTGTGGTAAGTAGCTTGCTTACCAACCACATGGTTCCGAGTTCAGTCCGACTACGTAGCACTTTGGGCAAATGTCTTCTACTATAGCCTCGGGCCGACCACAGCCTTGTGAATGGATTTGGTAGACGGAAACTGAAAGAAGCCCTTCGTTTGTATGTATATGTATATGTATATGTATATATATATATATATGTGTGTGTGTGCGTGTGTGTGTGTGTGTGTGTGTGTGTGTATGTTTGTGTATCTGTGTTTGTCCCTTCTAATATCGCTTGACAACCGATGCTGGGGTGTCTGCGTCCCCGTAACGTAGCGGTTCGGCAAAAGAGACCGATCGAATAAGTACTAGGCTTCAATTTGCTCGACTAAAGGTGGTGCTCCAGCATGGCCGCGGTCAAATGACTGAAACAAGTAAAAGAGTAAAAGTTAAAAATTTAAGTATTAAAAAGACTGCAATTTTAAAAGAAAAAAAATCATCCTT
>NC_068983.1:50551854-50553157 GCF_001194135.2 Octopus bimaculoides
TATCTATATCTATATCTATCTATCTATCTATCTATCTATCTATCTATCTATCTATCTATCTATCTATCTATCTATCTATCTATCTATCTGTGTATGTTGTAGTGCGTGTGCGAGTGTGTGTGCGTCTAATTGAGGTGATTTGTGTTACATACTAATATTGTGTATAATGTTGTAAATGCACTGAGAAATACTGGAGTATATTTTGAGTGTCAATATGTTAGAGTGCGTTGAAATACTTTTATGAAGCCGCTTGCGAAATAGAGCATGATACAGGAAGAAAATATATAAGAAAAGTAAAAGATACGTATTGTCAATAGTTGGATATTTGCTGATCTGTGAAATTATGTAGCTACGTGTCATGTCACAGGTAATAATATAGAAGCTTCAAGGTTAATAAAGGTATAAATATATATAAATACATACGTTCTATTCCAAAGCAAAAATCGTATAAACGTAATTGTGGTCATTAGGATATGTTAAGTGCCTGGTCATGCGATGAAAATATAAAAAATGCTGAAAGTGAAAATAAAAGCTTGAGGTAAAGAGAAAAAAACCTGAAGCTTCGAAAGAGAAATAACTATGTTTAAAATTGTTTGTAAACTGAGGTGTCATTCCTATATTACGGTGTGATAATGACATTCTTGTGTTGTCGAGGTATAAAACACTCGTGTGAGAATGTATATAATTCATATAACTAGACAAACTTTAAATAAAATGATACAGTCTGGAAATTAGTAATAGACGATATTAATAAATCTCTACATGCATACAAAAAAAAATATGATTAAAAAACATTTGTGCAAAATAGCATCCTCGTTAAAAGAAAATTAATTATACAAATGGAAAAAAAAAAATTATATAATGTATACACATACGGGAATATAAAACGTAAGTGAAATTTTCATATATTGCAGTGGTTGTTATGATCTCGTTAATATGTCATTAATATGAACAAGTGTCGATACAGATGACGTATAGAGACACACGTTTACCTTAAATACTATATGTATTATATATATATATATGTGTGTGTGTGTATCCATGCATTGTCATTTATATGCGTATACTTAACTACACATACACATATCTCTATACAAAAATATATATTGAAACATTTATGCATATACATCATACACCACTCGTGAAGGCAGTTGCATGAATGTACAGATATACGCATATCAACAGTTCGTGCAATGAAAGAATCCTACAAACTAAAAAGCGGATGAATAAACATATATAAATTGACATTTACTTGAATTAGACACGAATAACTAAACATAAACATATATACTTGAAGTATATG
>NC_068983.1:50553167-50555318 GCF_001194135.2 Octopus bimaculoides
ATAGCAAACTCAAAGAGCAAAATATTTTTACTTTATTCTAAATTCCAATATCGTAGGTTTATTTTTTTGCAATTTATTTTGTATTTATATTTTACTTTTATATTTTCTAAAAATATTTATGTTTTTACAACTCTATTAGATAAATACTGTTTTAGTAATAGTAATTATATCAAGATAAATATTTACATTGTAACAATGCCTATATCTAATTGAATATTTAGGTGAATGTTTGCATTACCATTGTAGAAGTAATAAGTGGCATTATTCTATATTTGAAGGAAATTAACGCTTTTATCTCACAAGTTTTAGAGTGAATGTTGTTTTCAAATGAAACCAGATTCAAATATTATTATTTCCCGTTTGTCCAGTTGGAAATGGTTTCAAATTCTCAGTATAACACTTTTCCATTCCTTTGGCTTCACATGTGTCACAGAATTTGCAATATATGTAATATGTAATACGTCAATGAATTATTGCAACATGTCATGTTTTCATATGAAATGTCTATAGTATACAAATTGACACGTATATTAATATCTGTTATTGCACTTAGATAATGTGTATTATGAATCGAAGTGGAAACCAAATGTCGTCATTGTTAAGAATTGTCTAATATTTTTCGGCTGTTATCTGTTTGAATTGCACCACCTAAGTTTTATCTAATAAATCACATGAGCCGATGTGAATTACCTTGGATTCGGTGACGTCAACAATATTACGTTTAAATAATAATGTAGATTCACATGTTATCCTCTTTCGACGCGACATTGAATTTGTTATACAAATATCAACTATTTATAAGTAAATAGTTTCGTATGAAAATCATATATGAGACCTGAACTAACTATGTCAAATGTCGAATGATGACCAAATATATATTATCCAAAATTCATATTCTTGATAGGAAACAAGCCAGTATATTTTGTGTGTGAGACAGACATCTTTAAGTAAATATTTAGAAATATATTGCAATGAAATTATATTATTATAACCTTAACAATTGAAGGGGAAATTCAGAGAAGTGAAAAGAGAAATGTTTGATTGAAAAGTTCAAACCAATTCTGAAAGGGCAATAGCATAATTTGAATGTCCTTTGAAATAAATTTGAAGATTACATACACTCAAGTTTTGTTGCTGTTGCTATACAAATATATGTTGCTATATAATTATTCACGAAGGTATTCACTTAGGCATGCGTTTCTGGTACTATGTTGTAATTAGCGTTGCCATGTAAGAAAATTATCTTAGTAAACACATAAAAGAATACCTAATAAGTAAATAAAAATAGGAAAAGAAATATATTTCTGCAATTGTTTTCTGTTTATGATTGAATAATATATATGCAGAAATAGGAATAATACAATCCAACGTACGAACATGCATACATACATACATATATATGTAAATACATAAATAAATTTATACATGTATGGGCATAAAAATTAACGTTTATTTCTATGTAAAATTATATATAAAACAATTTGCCATTAAACTAAAATATTACTCTGTATCTTTTAATAGAATACATACTGTTTTTTTCTTTAGAAGAAAAACGTTTGACAGCAGGAGGGTAAATAACAAAACGCTTTCTCAGAAAATATACTTATCAATAAATAATATTTTTTTTATTTACGCATAATACAGTTAATTTTGAAGACGATACCGTCAAAACCAGTACTAGACTGGTACATTATCTCTCGAACATGATGTAAGGGAAGACAACATTGATCTTTGCCTGATTTAAAATAATATGGTAATGGACGACTTTCAAGCAACGCATTTCTAGTGATTCTTCTTATGTTTTTTTTTTGCCTTAAACGCGTAAGCACATTCACAATACATTTATAAACATATTTCATCTCAGACATTTGTACTAACTCTATGAAAAATAAAACACCCTCCTACAAACACACACTTAAGAATATATGTCCGTGTTTCTCTCTCTCAATATATATATATATATATATATATATATATATAATGATATTAGGGACACAATCCAAAATTACAGGTAAAAACTCAATTAATATCAATTTATAAAAAAAATAAATTTAAATTGAGGTTTATAGATAAAATATATATAAAATATATAGTTTTAGGGAAAATAACCAAGTTTCAAGAACTCATCGATGAAAATCCACTATCACATAT
>NC_068983.1:50557392-50558148 GCF_001194135.2 Octopus bimaculoides
ATATATATATATATATATATATATATATATATATGTATATCACTCACTTAAGTTAAAAACACCAACAACTTATAGATAGTAGCAGTACCAAATGACCACTTGATTTCAGCACTTATGGGAGACAGTCATGCCTTTAATTAAACCAAACAAAAGCATGTACTGCCATCCTTAACACTTGCTGAAAGGATAGCTAAAAAGTCCAACATAAAAACACACACCACCAATCCGATATAAATGCCATTCCTTCCTCTATTTGCACCTCCTCTCCTTCCCCCAACCAAATACACATAGAAATAATACACGTAACTCGCTTAAACTTCAGACTTATAAAAATGGGATACACATCCCTCTGGTGTGATATCGCCAGAAGAAATGAGTCCACGAAGATGATCAACCGGATATATAGCAATACTGCAGACTCTAGTGTAATCATCTCAGCAATACGGACTTTGATCTTAGGAGGGATGCCTTTTCCTAAATCACGCGTAACGATGCTTTAAATATTTATAAATTCCATGGAAGGATCATTGTTGTTATTATTATATTTATCGTACATTATATCAGTACAGCTAGATGTAACGCAAAAAAACTGGTCAGCATCATTAGAAAGCGGCCGTCATTATAGAGTAGGAGATTTATTTGCATATTCAAATCGTTTCCGATAATAAAATTTAAAATATATATACGCGTGTATGTATATAAACACACACACGCACACACACACACACACACACACATGCAGGCACACAAGTATAT
>NC_068983.1:50558532-50559752 GCF_001194135.2 Octopus bimaculoides
TAATATTCGTTTCTTTCTTTACTAGTTTCAGTTATTTGACTGCGACGATGAAGTAGCACCGCTTTAAAATATTTGAGTCTCCCCAGCGGTTAATCGAACCGTGGTCTTCCACATTACAGGGGGAGATATTCCCCCTATGCTACCAATGGTTTTGTGTATATATGTACAATATATATAAGTGAGTATATATATGAGTATATATATATATATGAGCAAAGAACTTTTGAATGTTTACCTTCGAAATACGATATTACTATAGTTAATACCACCTATGGCAAATATTTTTAATTGATAATATTAACAGCAGTATGATAGGTGGTTCACAGGTTTAAAAGCATTATAAGCTATAAGCTATAAAATATAAAATATAAAGATAGAAAATTAACACGAAGTTTTAAGGATGCAGTGAACATCAACCTATTCAGAAATGAGAGCTCATTTCAACCGCCATAACGTACCGAAATCTTACAAAATAACAGTATGCGAGGAAACGGACAGATCATTAAAAGCATACCTAGAAAAATTATGATGTTTAAATGCTCATATATCATGGCTTTGGGTGTAGGCCCACGAGTCTTAACCCTCAATCAGTATGATCCACTTGGCAAGAAATTCCAAATCCGCCACGTTTTATATCTTCAATATATATATATATATATACCTGCCTATATGGGTATAGGACGTCACCAGCAGTGCAAAGAACATGAAATACGTAAACAAACGAGGGATAACGAGTGAAATACGTATACAACGAAACAAAAAGGGAAAGCAGGTAAGTACCACAGAAGGATGAATATTCAACAGTTGTATCTACTCCTCATTTCGAGCATTTCAACGACAATATGAGTCTTCCAAGACAGTGGCTCCCATAAATTCTAAAATAGAATTTAGTATCTATGGTGGCTCAAAGCTAGGGAAAAATATAACAATGGAGTCATACAAGGAAACCGAGCGAAAAGAAACATGGTAGGTCGTTAGACAAGAATGAAAGGAATATAGTGAACGCAAGGAGACACATTTATTTTTCAAAAGAGAAAAGATAGAAGAGACAGAGTAAAACACGTCCGTTCTCTTAAACGATCGTGCAGGCAAAGAAAGATGGTGATGTGAGAAAAAAGAAAGATGGACGATGGTCGCGTGTGAGCAACAAATGAAAGAGAGAAAAGGGATTTATCGGAATGATTCCATCAATGGAAACGATGCTGAAAATGTGTATATAT
>NC_068983.1:50562066-50568601 GCF_001194135.2 Octopus bimaculoides
ATAAAATTCGCGTATATTTCTATACAAAAAGAGGTGACCCAAAAAGGACACCTTACATGCTGAAAAGTGCAGTTAAATCCCAAACCACGGATAAGAATAATTCAAATGCAATGAAAAATAAAAACATTTCAATAGCTACAACATGTAATCGAGTTTCGACATCAATGAACAAATAAAATAATTTGCCATCCGTGTCTCATCACTTTGGGTGCTATAATTAATGTATATTTGTGGAACACTGAAGACACACATGTTCGATCTATATACATTATCATTTTTTTAAACCACCGCGCAAGCGCAGCTATAATCGGTAGCAAAGAAAAATTACGTACCAACGTTCTTCAAAATGAAGAAAATGTTTACTATGAAAATATTTATGGTAGAAAATTTAGATAAATATTCTGCCAGTGGCTAGCATGCGTAATCGAGTCAATAGACAGTATATTTTTTATATAGATTAGTGTACATTTCTATACACAAAAAAGGTGACCGTAGCAGGACAACTTAACTGTGGAAAAGGGCAGTTAAACATCCAAACCAAGGATATGTGGATAAGAAGATAAGAGTAATTTCAAAGGGAATGAAAAATGAAATAACATTTCAAAAGTTACATCAGGTACTCCAGTACACGGATGGCAAATGATTTTATTTTTTCATTGACGTCGAAACTCGAATACATGTCGAAACTATTAATTTAAAGCTGAAAAATTTTAAGGATATATAAATATATGTGTTTGTGTGTGTGTGTTTATAAGGGATGATATGATTGTATTTATTGCACATTGCATTAAAGAATAATACCTATTATAGCTACCCTAAACCTAACGTTTATTTTTTGTGAGCAACTCTCTGTACTCAGTAACCTGGATGCTCTTAATACTGATTATAGCTACTTTTGTTCATTGCGTAATCAATTAATATATTTTCCGACAAGCCTCGCAACATCTCGTTCATTGTCAGTTGATATACGAACTATATGTATTCTTTCATATGTTACTTATAATGTTTGAAAGATACTTTTGAATTTTTAATTGATATTACCAGAGAATAGAACCGAAGATTGAATAGGGTGTAATGTTTGTTAAATATTGTTATAGTAGTACATATCCTTTCAGTTTTGCCTATATCGTTAAGTGCATCATCACATATATGAATATTAATAAAACATATTAGATATTAATGTATTACGCAATTAGATAATAACTTGCGCATTTCTATACCTTTTATAAATTATTTAACATATTAATATTTGTAGATTTTTGTTAAACTTTTATTTATATAAGCATAATCTTTAAAATATAATTTTCGGTACAAAGACAATTCAAATCAGGAATATTTACTTCTTTTAATATATTAAATATTTACTTTTGGAACACTCATTGTCTTTCAGAAACTTTTTCTATTCTTTCAATGTACGTAAAACCAGATGAATTTTATTCAATTATATTAAAATCGGTATTGAATTCGTTATCATCACCAGCATTAAACTAAGAACTTGAGAGAAATCTAAATGGTAAATTTAAAATTAGAACAATGTATATTACCAAATTTAATAGCTAATTGTTTGAAAATACTTCTAGGTATAAATGTTTTGATCAAGAATGTGCAATATCTTACAAATACACTGAAATAACCAGTTTTCTATTGAGAGGGTTGCACTTGTAAATAAAATTTTCATTTTAAGTTTATTCGTTTAATCTAAAATATGAAAAAAGAATTCAAATTCATTGCATTAAATGTATATGCGTTTTTACTTCAGTATCGTTACATACTCATGCACTCTCAAAGAGACAGAAATAAATTCGACAAATATAAATGTTTCCAATTTTTATTAAATTGACGGGTTAAAACATTTCAAATATTTTAACATGGAATGCTTAGTGCATAAGGTTTCATAGTTCACTATTTTCGGAAGGAAACTTCACTATTCATATTGGCTAATACAGTTGTAAGTTTACAGAGATGTACTTGCATAGCAGGTGACCTGATCCGAGATCGTGTGCTGGAACAAAAACAATTGCAGCGTGGAAGGTGTTTATAAGCAATTTAAAAAAACACACAAAAACCGTTACATTCCCTTCAATATTTAAATTTAATTTGCCAAAATATTTTCGTCGCTTTGAGACCGCGACCTGTTCACAACACGGAAGTTTTGTCAGTGAACAGGTTATTTAAATATTGAAGTGAATCTAACAATTTTAAGTTTCTTACACTTATAATAAAGGTATATATCGATAAATATACAATGTGACAAAAAAGAAGATAGACGTGTAGGAAGATTATCTCTAAAACGGGGACCGAGAGCCTCTCGAGCATGGTAACAAATATTGTTAATGAGAGATTGTAGTATTCTTGTAACAAGAATGTTATCATCCAGAAAAGCAGACGTATTTATGCTTCCAACCTATGGCTAAAAGAGTTCAGTCATTAGCGACATTGGAACGCCTTTCGTCACGCACGGAAAGATCTGCGTTTATTTGATGCAGGGCCGTGTGCTAACTGATATGACATGCACATCTGGGAGTAGCATTGTGTCACAGATCATAGAATTATGCAAGATATGTTGAAATTTAAAGTAATACCAAAAGTTTGGTTGTTACATTTTCAATGCCTTATAAAGAGCATAGATTTACAAGACTTAAAGAATTCCTGCTGGAAAGATTTAGAACACGATTGTATTCTGGATAACACCAAGAAATGAGGCGCCGTCAAAAAATGCTTGCTAAATTTCAAAAGAATCCTTCACTAGATACAATTTTTATATCTGATAAGAATCTTATTCTACACTCTTGACAGCGATAATGTGACAAACACTGAAAACAGTCTTCATATATTTATTGATAAAATTTCATTGGCAAGTCATTTGAGAGGACTAACAATGAATCTTGATAAAACTGTTATTATTTAACATCCCTAATCCGGAAAGATTCTACTGAATTATAAATAATGTTATATGATAACACTTTGAGAAACGTTTCGTTCAGATATCACGGCTGAACATTTACTTGGAATAAAAATTCCGATTACAAAATAGTAAATAAAAATCTGTATATGTTTCGAAAAAATACACTGCTGGCAATGATTTTGATGTTATCGAAGAAAGTGGTAACACAGTATATATTGTCAATAGATGCATCCTGTTTTTGCGCCGTATGATTGTCAAACAAGAATATATTTTTCAAAGCATATTACAGAGATAGAGCACATTGAAAAATATTTTCTAAAAATATGCAGTTTAAGTCGTAGAGGTTCATACAAGAATATTGTAAAAGACGTAAGAAATAAATACGTTACCTTTGAAATTAAAATACCAGTGAGTAGGAGAGTAAGCGTAAGAAAAAGAAATATTAAGGGAGTGAGACCGATGATAGGAAAAACGAAACTACAGAGTAACAATGTTTGGCACTTAAGTCGCTATGTTCTTAAATGATTAAAATATATATTTAAGGAAAATGAATTTGTGAGAACATAATTTAAATAAGGCCTAACAAGGATTATAATAAATAAACAGTGTTGCATGGGAAATTAAAATGTAATTTGAATAGATTCATTTTGGTTTCTAAAGCATGCATTTATATATTGTGAACGATAATTGAGGGAAATAAATCTTTTATCTGATGTTAATGAAATTAACGACAAAAATGTGAATAGTTTACGAACGTTAAGTAATGTTAAGTTAATATTTAAAGAAATCAATTAGATTATGACACAAATGTTTTATTGATATATAATTATTGACCGAATTTTATTATTTCAAGTATGAAGAGAAATATGAAAAGAGTAAAGGGTCGTATAGTACGGATTTAAAAAGAAACGGAACGAGGCATACATTATTCGAAATGGATATTCATAAAAAGAAAATAGTATAAGTTAATGGATGCGTAAGAAATATCATTAATAGGTAAAGATACGTAGGTGACGAATGGAATAGGAAACAAATTGGATGGTTTATCGTAAAAATATATAGTCTAAAATGAGTTTAGGTAGAATGGACAGAGAAGATTTTGCGAGATTAGCAAGTAAATTTAAACAAATAGGTTAAAAGATGTATGCTGGTGGTAGTTTATACGGTAAAAGTTGAAGGTGAGAGAAGGATGAATTAAATACCTAAGACTAAATAGTAACAAGTACTGGAAAATGTATAACAGAAAAGAAAATGTGGACGGTGGTATCCAGCAAATGGTCAATAATCCTATTTAGGTCAATAATCCTATATAGGTAATAAGGTAAGCGTGTGCGGGGAGATTATATGCATATAATCCTCTTTGTAATAATCTTTGTTTGTAGTAGGAGTGCATTTTGAAGTTTGTGTTTATTGAAAGAAATCCATTCATTAGATTTACTAAGGATGATAAATATAATGTTTATATGGAATAAAGTCTATAAAATATTTGCGTTATGTATGAGACTTTAGATATTCAAGTCATACAGTATTTCAGCTCATACTGATATCATTGAATTCCTAAATACAGAGATTTCATTCTTTGTTTTATCTTTTGAATTTCTAGTTATAGTAACAGAGTATACGATGTGACAGCTACATATAATAATAATAATAATAATAAAGAAAATTTCCTCCATAGCGCCCAATTTGTGGTTGGTATAAATGTTGCACTGTTAAAATATCGGAATGGCTGGATGACTGTCTGCACCAAGTGCGTAAAAATCAAGTTCCTTCATACAGGATACTTTGATTTTGTTTGCAAATTGAACACATTTTCTTAACACCGAAGCAATGTTAAAGACTGATTTTTGGTAACAATGGATGTTTCTTCCTTACAACCCAACATCGTTCTCAATGAGCGGGGTGGAAGCATGCATGAAAGCCTTTGAAAAACGGACAAAGAAAAGTATTCCCTCAAAGTTTATCTGTAAATTATTAAAATTTATGTCACAAAGTAACACAATGTAGTAGGAGAATTTTTTTTTCTATCAGACGAAGAGATGCGCCGTGGATACTTCTATGGCAATTAATTTCGCAAATGTCTTCATGACAAAATTTGAAAACAAATTAATAGAGACATTCAAATCCCTGCATGGTAATGAACCTATACTCTGGTTACGCTTCATTGACGACGCTTCTTTCGTCTTGGAAGGAACTCAGGATAGTTTAGTCAATTTTTTGCATTGTTGTCACAGCTGCGCAAAAGACTATGGCTTTAAATTCACGTCAAGTTTTTCAAAAACTAGCATTGAATTTTTTAACACAAAAGTCAAGTTTTCGGAAGGCCAAATAGTCACAGAAATATTTTGGAAACCCACGTCATCCCATATTTATTTTCACCACCGCTCTGATCATCGACATCATACAATCAGATCATATCCAATGTCCAAGATTTTGAGGATAAAACGTATTTGCACGGACATTGAGAATTATTAGAAACATGCAAATGCTTTTGTGCACCATTATGTAAAGCGAGGTAATAATGAATAAAGATTGAAGGAAATTGTGAATGACATAGCTGAAATTAGTAGTGATAATCAAACTTCACGCCTAAATTTAGCAGTCACAAAAGAGCTTGTCGCCAAATTCCTTTAGTGATTAACTGACACCGAAGTTTCGCTGGCATTTCAAAAGTGTTGCATGACAGTTACCAATATATTTCAGAAAAATATTTTCATTTCCGACAAATATTTCCTCTTCCGTCTATTGTAGCCTTTAGACTTAATACAAATATCAGAGAAATAATGACAAGTACCTCTAATAAATACTCCGTTTGTGTTTCTGAACGCTGCACGCTCAAAAACATGCATAAAGAGAGGTAAGCACGGTTCGTTGTGCAATAATGTGAGTCAGAGCAATTCCATTAAGAGTCATAGCAGAAATGTTATGGTTGACACAGAAGGAGAGACCTGTAAGGATTCTCATTTGGTGTATGCAGCGGAATGCACCAAACGCAAAATGATTTATGTTGGTTGCACAACAGAACGATTACAAAAAAGATTTAACAGACATAGGTACGACGTCAGGCACAATAGGAGTGGTTCCATGAATCTTGCAGAACATTTCACATCAAACGGGTGTAAATTTGGGGACGGGAAGATGAGCATTCCCAAAAGATACCATCACCTCACTGCACTCTCAGTCCTCAAGACACATGAGGATAGATATGCTTGTGAACTTTTGACATCTCAGCAAAGAGGAATTAATAAAATGGAAGGTGAATTCGACCACCGTTATACTAAGCCTTTTTATTGACTTATTTTTATCCCCAATTCTTTACTTTCTTTCTGTTTTTTTTTTCTTTCCTTCCTTCTGATACCTCTTGTGAAAGGCCGAAGACTGATGACATCGTTTTACTTGGAAACAAACGCAGTTATTCCGGTTTAATTTTCAATGTCTCGCTGTTTCCTGTCTCTGAATTTAATTCATTTCATATTTTGAACTTGTGAAAGATCCACGGAGTGTCGAAATATTAGTCATTCGTTTCATTTTCAATATCTATTTATTAATGATAACAGTCGCCTTCTTCTTCTTTAGCTTCGTGAAGCGTAACTTCAATCTTCAAATATTATTATTATTATTATTATTATT
>NC_068983.1:50571293-50572299 GCF_001194135.2 Octopus bimaculoides
AAGAAGAAGAAGAAGAAGAAGAAGAAGAAGAAGAAGAAGAAGAAGAAGAAGAAGAAGAAGAAGAAGAAGAAGAAGAAGAAAAGAACATCACCGAGCTGAATAACAACATGGATGTGCTGCACCGGGCTCCCTATACAAAAACGGATCTAATCCAGTAACATCGATGGAATTAGGCAGTAGAACCGGTGAAAGATTTGAAGGAAGCGGTCTTTTAACGAAGATAGTTTTCTTAAAAAAATGAAATTTCACTGCCATACAAGGCACAGGTCCTCCTATGCACGATGTCTCAATGAAACATGTGCGATCACACACGCAAGACTAACACCGGAAAGTTTACAAACTATATAAAAAAGAAATGGAACAAAGTAGTAAGTACATATATTGAATAATTACGCATGCACTCGAGCGTGTACACAATGATACATACGTTTTGATACCCATAGAGCTACACATGCATTTTAATGTTTACACAACTACGTGAAAATCACACGACACACTCACGCATACGAAAACACATATCACAAACGAAGCAAGACCAAAACATTTTTCTTCTTTATTTATTTTCATTTTGTGAACAAACACAGACAGTGAACCATTCATAAGTTTAAAACGCCACACACACACACACGAAAGAAAAAATACACTATGCCCGGAGATAAAAATCTATCAACAAGGGAAATACATATGAATACCGATCTGCTGGCCTTGAAAAACTACGCTACGAGCAATGTTTACGTGCTGAGAACTCGGTGACAGTGTTGTCTCAAGAAACTGACGCTAAACAGACAAATCCGTCCCCTAATGTCAACGCCTAAGCTCGTCATGCCTCAATGATAACAAAGCAGATCACAAACCAGATTGGTCGTCGACCGAATCACGAAGGGCCACTTACTCGAAATAGATCTGCTAGCCTTAAGAAGCTACGTCACGAGAGCTCGGAGACGGTGTTGTCTCAAAAAATTTACCCTAAACAGACAGATCCGTCCCCTAGCGTCAACCTCGAAGC
>NC_068983.1:50576449-50586026 GCF_001194135.2 Octopus bimaculoides
CAATACCAGCAGATGACAACGTTTCTCTAAAAGAAATGGAAAAAACTTTCAAAATACAAAGACCTGGAAATAGAGATAACTCGAATGTGGAATCTAAAAACAGAAACAATTCCTATCATAGTAGGTGCCTTAGGTATAATAAAAAAATATTCAGACAAATACATAACAAAAACACCAGGACTTACAAATATATATAACATACAGAAAATTGCACTACTGTGTACTGCACACATTCTACGCAAAACACTTTCAATACAGTAAACATAAGAGCACCACAGCAAACCACAGCACATACCCAAGGCGCACAGAGCTGCGCTCGGTAGTGAAGTGAAAGCACGTTATAAAAATAAAACTACTGAATAATGATAATAATAATAATAATAATAATAATAATAGGTACAAATTATAATGTGATATTGGAAGAATTGAAACAAAGTGTAGTAGCAACCAAGACAAAACTGGAAAAATATTACAATAGAAAAAGACAGTTCAGGGAAACTAGATTGTTTGAAGCAAATCAAATGAAACTATTTCTGGAACTAGATGGGTAAATACACAAAACAATGATACTAGATTCAGCGGAAAGCAAGGCCTTCTGGAGAGGGATCTTCGACCAAACTGTAGAGCATAATGTTTAAGCAGATTAGTTGCATGAAATCCAAGATAGTTTAAGAAATATAGAAGTCCCAAGAAGAAATAAATATGACTACAGAATTGGCAAAAAAATAAGCAGTTAAGAAAATTCTCAAATTGAAAGAGCCCAGGACGGGTGGGGTCCAAGGTTATTGGATGAAAAAGCTGAGAGGGCCCCATGAAATGATAGCACAACAGCTGGGTGAGTGCTCGCAGGAAGACGCAGTACCCAGCTGGATGACAAAGGGAAATACATTGTTGTCCTGAGGAACCTGAAAAGGGAAATGTTGCATCAACTTTATACCAGTAACATACCTTCCTCTAATGTGGAAGGAGATAACGAAGGATCAGCTCTTAATTGATAATCTAATTATCTGGAACTGCAAGGGATGACACACAAACCTGAACATCACATGGGCTGACTATCGGAAAGCATACGATATGATACCTCACACTTGGATAATAATAACAATGGAAATGTATGGAGTAGCAGAGAATATGAGAAACTTATATGGAATAGCATGAAATGCTGGAGAATGGAATTGACAGCAGAGAAGCAAGTACTAGGAGGGGAGAAAATCAAGAGAGGAATATTCCAAGTGGACAGTCTGTCCCCACTGATATTCGTGCTGGGAATGATCCCCTTGAATAAAATACTAAAGAAAAAAATATGTTGTGGTATGATCTTGGAAGAAGTAATGTAAAACTGAATCACTTGATATTCATGAACGACCTGAAGCTATTCAGAAAAACTGAGGTAGAATTGAATAGCCTAGTCCAGTCTGTGCTGAATATTTTTCCAATGATATTAAGATGAGGTTTGGGCTCTTAAAATTTGCTACGATGGTGATAAGACGAGGAAACCGTGCCAGGACAGAAGGCATATAGCTGTCAAGTGGTGAAATGATGAGTGGAATGCAACCTCAATTCACTTTTAAATACCAGGGAATACTTGAGATAGATGGAATCAAACCCTACAACATGAAGGAAAAGACAAACAGAGAGCATATATAGCGAGTGAGAATAATAACTTCAAAGCTGAATGCCAGAAATACAATTTCAGCAATAAACCCACGCGCAGTCGCAGTAGTTAGATATGGCGCTGGAATTTTGAAGTGGACAGACGAGCTAAAGGAAATAGACACAAAGTCAAGAAGGCTTCTTACGATGCATGGAGCCCATCATCCCCGTGCAGACACAGATCGCTTGTACATGAAGAGAGCAAATGGAGGAAGGGTTCTGATAAGTGTGGAAGACTGCGTACGTATCGAACTCGAAAGCTTAATGGCATACCTCGCCCAAAGCAATGAAATTTTGCTAGTGAGAGTTAGGAACGGGTACGTATAGAGAGCAGAAAAAATAAAAAATAAAGCAAGAAATACAAAAGCACATGGAAAACAATTGCGCAACAATGGACAACACAATCAATTCCATGTAACCCCAACAGAGGTTGCTGGAAAAATAGGTTGGATTGGCTGATGAAAGGAACCCTAAAAAAACGAGACAAAGAGCACTACACTGGCAGCACAAGACTAAACTTTGGCCAAAAACTGGAGGATCAACCATAGGAATGATCAAGCGTCGCTGCTGTGCCGCATCTGCAATAGCGTGGATGAAACCATTGTTCATATCGCGAACAGATGCTCTAGATTTGCACAAAACCACTACAAGTTGTAGCGACACGAGCAGGCAGTAAAAGCGCTGCACTGAAAACTGCGCGAAAAGTGGGGGCTAGAGAGAGGTAAAACGTGGTATGAGTACAAATCGCAGAGAGTGGCGGAGTCGGAGACAAGCAAAATCCTCTGGGAATTCCCAATCGAAACGGATTAGATGCTAGAGCATAACAGACTGGAACTAGCGGTGACAGACAAGGTGCACCGCATATGCTATATAGCTGATGTTGCATGCCCATTTGACCGACGAATAATCAAGAAGGAAGACTAAAAGATAGATACAACCCCCTTAAGAACGTAAACGCCCGGCTATGGAATATGAAGTGCCAATTATTTTTCGATCCTTGGGAAGAGAATCGGAAGGCATCAAGAGAAATATAAAGGCAATTGGTATAAAGTGCCCAGTAGAAATGTTACAAACGTTTTGCCTGCTTGTCACGGCCAGAATAATCAGTAAACTATTAGACACCGGAAAATAAAGAATAACATGATACCGTAGGCTGCAGGTATTAAGTCCGCTACGCATACAAGATTCCAGGAGCTCCAAGAAAACCTGACATGAAGAGAAAATAATAATGATATACATACATATATATATAAATGTATTTGTAAGTTAGTTTTTATTAATGAAATGTACAATGTGAAGGGAAGTGTAGTCCACAGAAGCCCAATATTTTTGTGTATAGTAGAGTGCTTACAGTTGCCGCTCTCGTGTGCAATTTAGAGAACATGAAAGGTTTTTCAAGCGTAAGGTGTGGTAGAATGAGATATTTTATAACATGTATTCATTAATTAGCCTTATTATAATATTGTGCAACTTCCGTGCAATATTTTATTGGATAGTGCAAAGATTCTGAGAAAGATATCCTTAATTTAACGATGGAATCTATGAATATAGTGTGACAATAAATTTATCACCCTAAAAACAAAAACATTTATTTTATTCATATTTCACATAACTTGCTATCTTACACTTCCGCCGATAAAATACTTGTTTCTCTATATTTTTATTTCCCTTTATATTTTCTTCCTTATTTTTTCTATTTTTCGATACATTGTATAAACCTTCATGATATGCATTCATCCCTCCTGAACTTTTATAAAGTTAATTTAGACGCCTTTAAAATCATTACATATTTCAATAAATCCTTATAAACATTTATAAAAGATATTATCAATAAAATATTTATCGGGCGTGACCCCTCTTATCTACTACCTATACAAATTCTTCACTACTTTTTAGAACGATATTAATAAAGAACAATATTCTCTTCTTAAATACCGATAAATTCTAGCGCAAACTCGAGGAGAGCTCACCTGAGATTTTATCTTGATAGGTTGCCATTCTTATTATTCATTGTTACCAACATGGAAGATTATTAGTAGGAATTTTAGAGCTTTAGCTTATCGGTTCTACTCCCAAATCCTGACCGGAAAGAGCTTGTTTTTCATTACCTCAGGTTTGTTAAATTATTAATTCAAATATGAAATAGAAGCAGCGCTAGCGTAATACTCAATATCGACTACATATACCCAATGCACAACAGTAGTGTGTTTGCCGGTAGGCTGCACATTGACGTGATGGAGATTACTCCCTCGCAGAGCCGGTTGTTAAAATACTTGAAAGTCATGACACCAGAGACTCTTGACACATGAAAGTCATTATACATTATAGTACTGTTATTGCAAACGGGGTTGATGCACTTGACCAGCCTTCCTTTGAAATTTGCTACTCGCTAAACTTAGAAACATTTACTTATTGTTATCATTGCTGTAACTATCACTAGCCTATACAATATTGATTCCAAATTGCTGGCACAGGGCCAGAAAATTCAGGGAGGGAGTAAGTTGTTCTTATCGACCACAGTACTTAACTGGTACTTATTAAAAAAATAACAGAAAGGATGAAAGGCAAAGTCGATCACAATTAAATTTGAACTCAGAACGTGAAGTTGGACTCAATGCCGCTAAGCATTTCTCACGGCGTGCTAAAGATTTTGCCAGCTCACTGCCTTAGTTACATATATTATATTAATTACCTATATTATATTACCGATATATGATTTATGAAGAAGCTTCTTCGTTCTAATGCACGGAAACATTTAAATTGTTCCGATTTACTTATAGTTTCGTTAGGTGATAGTAGCCGCACTGTTGCTTTCCTTCAAATTGTGTTCAAATATTCCTGTTCGTTATAGATTCTTATTTATCTTCTAAGTAACTATGACATACGTTATTATTTATATTACTTTCACATCTCTGTACAATGAATGTTTTACTTCTTGTTTAATTATACACCTCTGATCAAATCCACTTTGATATTCGCTTGCGATCATCACCTCTTTATTCATGCCCGTATCATCAAACTTGCCTTTCGTCTATGCTTCACTTTCTGATTCTTTCTCTTCCTTCTATACGCTGTATGCAAAAGCTACATTTTCCTTTTAATTTCTTTCTTATTTTTTCTTCATAATTTTCTTCAGGTTCTTTGTACGTGTTTTATTTTTTAAGATATTCCTTTTTTATTCTCTGTATTTCATCCATTTTTATCTTTCATATTCTTATACACTCCTCTGCTTCTCTCCATATGCATCGGTTGCAATAAAATCCTTTGAACTTATATATAACTGACGGAAATCGACTATATTTCAATGTCTTTGTTTTCACCTTTTTCCCTCTGATGTTTCATTTTCTCCTTTACACTCTTTTTCTACATTTCTTAACATTTTCACTGAAAATATTCCATTAAAACTTTTTTTCAATGATAAAACATACTATTACGCATTTTAAAAATTCTCATAAAATTTCACTCAACATCACTGTAAAATCGGAACGTGGAGATTTCTAACTACACAAGGTTTCTATCTTCCTTTTCATCCACCCATTTCTGTATATATTTTCTTTTATTTTTGTCCTATCTTGTAACACCATTTTACATTTTACCCAAAGAAATCGACCCCAGAACTTATGTTCTTTTTACTACCTATTACTTATGTATCGGTTTTTTTTATAGAACCACTAACCTACAAAGACATAAACACAACAATACCGGTTGTCAAGTGGTGGTGCGGAATAAACACAAGATATCTCCCCTGTCTCTGTCTCTCTCTCTCTCTCTCTTTTCCACACATACACACATATGATAAACTTCTTTCCGTTTCTGTCTACCAGATCCACTCATAAGGCTTTAGTTGACACGAGACTATAGTTGAAAACATTTGCTCATGTCGACACGCAGCCAAACTGAACACGAAATTGGAAGGCAAAATTCTTGCCAATACATATCTGTATGTCTGTGTGTATATATATATATGCGTGTGTGTGTGTCTGTGTGTGTGTGTATGTGTGTGTGCGTGTGTGTGTGTGCGCGTGTGTGTGTATATATATATAAAGAAAGAGAGAAAGAGAGAGAAAGTGAGACAGATAGATAGATAGATGAATATGCATATGAAAATAAGCATATATATACACATATATCCATGTATATATGTATATATATATATATATATATATATATATGTGTGTGTGTGTGCATAAGTGCGTGATATACATGCGTGTATAGATGGTTAAGCAAATAGGTAGTTAGAGAGAAAAGGAGAGATGTACTTCTAAATATTAGGCTTACTAGCAAGGAACCTTACAATGTCAAATGTAGAAATAATAAACAAGAAAATCACAGGATATATGCTAAAAGGTCAAATATGACAGCAATTGCGCAAGAATTGTTGATAATGGAAAAGAATGTAAACTGAATAATAGCCAGAAAATATGGTTTCCTGTTGTTCTCTTTGATTGTCTCATTAACAGCATGTAAATGTAGATCTTCGAACCTTTGTATATATAGGAATGTTTCTAAGCAAAATATATTGTTAGCAGCAGCATCCTGGTTATAATATGAGCGCTCTGCAGGTCGTATTGCTATCAGCAGCATAAACATCATTTTCTCGTTCATCGCTCAAATACAATAGTAGTCGACTTTGCGTGTTATCTTTTCGAGGTCGACAAAATGCATAGTGGTCGAGCAGGAGTCGATGTAATCGATTAGCGTCCTCACTACCAGATGTAAGCCCCGTGCCTATAATTTAAAAAGATTATTATTATCATTATTCTCGCTATTATTTTTATGATTGTTGATGCTTTTATTATAATAGCGCTGAAATACTTGAGTCCAAATTCTGATGAGGTCGATATTGTATTTCCTTCTTTCCAGCTCGATGTAATAAGCAGAAGTTAAACGCTGGGATCAATGCAATCTACTAGCCCTATCCCCACAAATGTCAGAACTTGTGCATATGTAAGAATTATTTATATTCCTCTCTTGATATCGCCTACGTAAAATGATTTCTGAGCAACAGAAAGCCACATGTAGCAGGCTTTATTCCAGATATCTTACGGTCCTATTGGGTTTATAAAATATAAGGATGGCTTTGAGGATATTATTTACCGCATCGTTACTGCTTTGTAGTCGGAAGTAAATAAGTACAGAAGTTTGAGACCACCTCTTTTCATATTTAAGATTGCAGAGACACGCACACACTCTAACACACACTAACATAATCCCACCTTCCCCAGCGAGAGGAGAGGATGGAAGATGAGAAAACTAGGAGCAAACTCAATGTCAAATAGCCAAGACGATGTCATCATGAAACTCTCCAACGACATCAATTCCAGATGTCAGGCTAGCAACCTTAACAATGACATTAATAACAACAAGAAAGGAAGAATGATAATACCAAGTATATATTAGCGATAGGGGCAGAATTAATTACAATAAGTACTGTTAATGCCCACTTAAATGTGGATGTTTCGTCTGCACAAACTATACTGCGGTACATACCGGAAGAGGAAGCCTCATATTGGCTTATCGCGATATAAAATAACAGCGCATTTTGCACCAAAGTGCAATATGGGAGGTTTTCTTAGAGTATCCACTACAGTATAGTTTGTTCTGATAGAATATACACGCTCATGTGGGCATAAATGATAATACCATTAACAGGAATGACAGTGACAGTAACATCATTCCTATTATAAGTCCAGGTTAGAGACCCTTGTGGTCAAGTATATTGTAATGACTCAAGAAAAAAATTTTAAGTGATTTATTAAGGTAAACAACATATGTTTTAAAATGAAAGGATTCGCCTCGTATAGTTTTATAAAAAAAGTTCAGTACTTGATTACAGTTAATATCTTCCTTCATAGCTGCCTGCCAGCTCCTTCACACATTCTGAATCCCTGCGTGTAACCAAGAAACTTACCTGAGACTTTGATAATTATTACTTAACAATAACATATAGCTGAAATATAATAAGTGCATAGCATTATATGACAGAGGGTAAAGAAAGATTTGAAGATACACATCGGTAATTATCACATCCATGTTATCAGCTACAAACAATCTGCCTTCTGGCAGATTGTCAAAGTGTGCGTTGATGTGAATTTCCTTAGAACACCCCTACCTCACACTAATACATGCGTGAATTAAGTTTCCATTTTCTGTCCTACACATGTACATCTTTGTACGCACACACACACACATTCACACATATGTAATTTTACTTATAACAAAACCCACACACATATAGAGATACACTAAAGCAAAAGTATATATTAGACGAGGCTTCTGTTAACGTTTCAAAATGAACGCATTCAAATGACGAATGTCACTGAAATTAGCTTCGATCTTGTTGAACTGTATAAGAATACGTTTTGTTTACGCATGTCCTAACGTGATTAAGCAGCAAAGTGAATAAACCAGATTAAGAATATTTTGGTATGTCTGAGAGCAAAATATTCACGAATTTGTCTTATGAAGACAGGTCAAGCAATTAACTCTAACAATGTCTTTTGGGGTAAATATATTTTGCTTGTGTATTTAAAGGCGCCTGCTTATTGTATATAAGATCTTAAAACAAAAGATCCAATTAATTTGAAACGTCTGGAATAATTTCCTGCTTTACTCTCATGAAATGGCTATTATTATATACGTTAACCGATTGTATTTAAATTATAAATTATAAAACCACGCACGTTACGTCTACATAACAAATTTATCAGTCTGCGATTTAAAATACTTGTTTATTAAAGACGCTGTTGTATCTCTTTGAATACCCAAAATATTGATTGAGTTCTTTGAGAAGCAAAATGATGGATCAGCTTTATCAGGAGATTTGCAAAAGTTCACGGACTTTGGTCAATAAAGCTACAACAGATTTAGAATGTTCTATTATTAAAACTTATGATAATAATATTAATAATAATAATAATGATGATGATGATAATGATGATGATGATGATGATGATGATGATGATGATGATGAAGATAATGATGATGATAATAACTCTTTCAAAAATGCAAATACTTTAAACAGACACAATTTACATAGGATTCAATAATAAGGAGAACATGACTTAGTCATCAAAGGCGCTGTATGAAGAATAAACATACATTCAAAATATGAACATTCTTACATAACGCCTGCATTATCCTGCGAACAGACGATAACCATCCTTGTCTTGGATGAGAAAAGGAAATCGAATGCATTAAATTAAGATTCATTTGATATTTTGTATGTAAACAAGAAACATATTTACTTATTCCTGCCTCACTTTACTGGTCTGGAATTCTACAAAACATTTACCACTGAAATTCATGATAATATATTCCCTTCCGCTATACATGTACGTTTTACTTTTATTCATTTGATCCCCAGTACTCATGCTTTCTTTTTCCTAAGTGCGGTACTTTTTATATCCCTTCTTTAGCCAAAATGCTAGATTAAATAGACGTGAAAAAGAAAACACCGGTTGTAAAGCCACGTAGAATAACAACAGATAGAAACAGTAAGACACATATATGTACGATGGACTTCTATAGAGTTTTCGTCTATCAAGTTCACAGAAAAGTTATTGGTAGCCTTAGTGTTAAAGTTGAAGTGCGTAGGTTCGTAACGTTAAAGACTTTTCCACTCTTCCGGGGCGTCAGACTAACACACCGGTCTTTGAGTTTTGTTTTGTGTATATATGAACCTTACATTAGGATACTTGACCAGTGTGCACCTCAAAACCATGTGGCTAAAAAACGAGGTCTTTAACCGTACAGCCACACCAGCTCCTACATTCTGCACCACTTTCTCTCTTTCTCTCTCTCCCTCACACATACATGCTCCCTCGCTCTCACTGTCCCTCTCTCACACACACAAGCACACACAAACACACACATTCTCTATCTCTCTCTACCTATCTCTATCTGTATATATATATATATATAT
>NC_068983.1:50586346-50587543 GCF_001194135.2 Octopus bimaculoides
CAGCAAACACGTTTAACGCTCGAGAAGATGAGACAGTCTTTTACGTTTCGAGCCTATGCTCTTCAACAGAAAGGAACACGAGAAAATAAACAGAGATTGAATTTAAAAAAAAAAGCTCGAGTGTCTAGCGGTCGATCATATATATTTATAAGAAATTTAAAAGAAGGAAAATACACATACTTTATATAGTTTTAATATAATTTTTGATATATCGACCGGTTTCGCTTTCGCTATTCATGATATTATGGTTTACTTATTTGAATATGTATTTTCTAAATAAGAAATTTTTGTCCATGCTGTGTGTGAAGATATTTACGAATGAATGGTTTCATAAGTAGAAGAATAAGGGGAGGAATTTGTTATCGTTATCATTGCTGTTGTTGTGGGCAAGGGAGATAACTGTTCAGCTTATATATATGTATGTTTGCGCGTGTGTGTATGAACAGGATATAAATCAGTAACAAAGATGAACATCTTTTTTACTTACTTATGTTCTGTTCCCCTAACTTGGAATCTGAACTTCGGAAATATTATAGAAAGTACCTTTATAAAAATACATGTCTGAATTATCAAGGGTGCATATCTTCACTTAACTGGGTTGCGAGAGGAATATTGGGTACAAGATGCTTATATGGAGTCTTGATGTTAAATTTTCAAATAATATTCTTGGTGTGTGCAGATTATATTGAACTAGTCAGCTGCCTGAATTTGAGTACCTAATTCAACTGAATCTTAATTATATTTTATATATATATATATATGTAAAGGAAAACAAATAATGGAAGAAGAACGTAATAAGCGACAACAAAACATACGGACAGTCAGACTACAAAAAAAGACAGGAAAAAAACAGGGATCGGTAATTCGGAGCTTTCTATCCTTAGTCGAGTTCCTGATGATTGTAGCAGTCGGTTATACGAAAGCAAAGGCAAAAAGACGAAAGTCCTTGTTTTCGTATGCATTCGCTGGCTTTCGACCAAAGTATCTACTGCTCTTAGCTTAGATTTTCTTGGTACCGTCCAGATTGGAGCAGTCTCGCGTGTGACCGGCAGAAACTCGACTGAGGATAGGAAGCTCCAAATGACCCATCCTAGTTTTTCCTGCCCTTTTTTTGTATCGTCTAACTGTCCGCGTGTTTTGTTGTCACCTATTACATTCTTGTTTCATTTTATTTTTGTCTTCTTATATATATATATA
>NC_068983.1:50588052-50591966 GCF_001194135.2 Octopus bimaculoides
TATATATATACATATATATATATATATATATATATATATAAAAATATGCAGAAATGTCTTTAGTGTTTTCTCAAAAAGAAAACTTCAATAAATTGTTTATTTATCTTTGATAGCTAAAAGAAAGATAACAATAATTATCCAATAGTCCAGATTAAGGTTAACAATAGTTTTATTGAGTCGATGGAGACAAACATATTTTAGAAAACTGAATGGAATTTGAGGATGTGTCATTTTTATTAACTCTGTGAAGCATGTGTTATGGTGAGTATGTGACGCTGAAGCTTATCCATCAAGAGATGAATCCTCGTTGCTGGAAAATACTTTCATGTGGTATAGATTACATATTCTACGTCACGATTTTCCGCTGATACACAGTTTAGGTTCTCTGTTTAAAACCAGAGTATTCTTTCAGAATGTCGCAGAAATTTTTATGATTTAATGTAGCAATTAAAATGTTCATTTCCTTATACGAATACCCAAATACTACACCACACAAGCTTTTAAAATCACCATGTTTTCTGACATGAAACTTGAAATTTTTATTTCATGAACGAACTAAAGAGAGTGTTCCAGAAAATCGCTAAATGGTACATGATACCGGAAAGATACATATTAAAACCATATTTGAAAATATCTACGAAAAGTATATAAGAAATGAGACATAATGACAGAGATATGTATTAAAAAAACTCTATTCAATGTAGAGTAATCTGTGAATGCACATGGAAAAATATGCTGACGTTATGAAAAGTGTTTTTTTTTTATCTAAGAAATACAAATTAAAGTAAAGAATTAAGCAGTGAATGATAGTTGCATACATTGTAAATGTCAAAGTAAGAAATATTGCTGAATATATAACTGAAAATGGTAGAAGTTAGATAATCTAACCCATTATTAGAAATACGGAAAAAAAAACATACTGCATACTAGTGTCGCAAATAGAGGCTAGCTATAATAGTAACTTGACGAAAACATTGATGACACACAAGTTGAGCGACATAGTGTCTTTTTAAATTAAGAAGAGTACGAAAGTAGTGACATAAGTGATGAAATAATGGAAAAAACTATGGAGAGAATTACCATGAAAGTAATTATAATATTAATTTTGAGAAGCATGATGGCACCTATAAATATGAACATATATATATACGAATGATGCACATACACACGCATACACGTGCACGCACATACGCGTATGTGAAATGATTTCAAACATGATCAGCATCGCTGGATTCGTTTTGTTTTTAATTAAAAAAACAAAATCATGCACGGGAGGTATATGAAAAGTCTTGAACCTCAAATAAATAAAATATGGTACAAGAAATGTAATGAAGGTGCAAGAAAGACTTCAAGGTTCAAAGACCTTGGAGGATCAAACCTTTTAATAAGTCCATCGTATATTTTTAAAACAAATTTCCTGACTCTTTATCTAAGTATTTTACTTCAATATTTTTATGAGATTTCTTTTTTCTATATCTGTTCCTATATAATGCAGTGTGTTTTAATCTACACTTGCGTATATCCGGGCGTGGCTTTGGTCTCTTTATACCCGAGTGTGTAACTAAAAATATCAATATTGGAACAAAACGCATGTTCATTAATTATGTCTACAAGCACACATCTTTGAATTTACACGTATAAGACAAATATATTGAAATGATAACAAGTAACCCATCATATATTTGAATTGAAACAGATTAAGAGAGTAAGATTGATTGGTTACTAATGATTTAAAGAGAACAATCGAATCGAATCTGCAATTTCGAAAATAAAACTTAGTGTCGTAGCATAAATTTGGTACGCACTAATTTTAAATTAGTTAATGAATATTCTGCTTTTAAGAAGACTATAAAGTTTACGTATACGTTGCTGTTTACATTTTATTGCAGCTCCTTGTTTTGTATTATTTTTATTATTACATCCCTAAATCAACAACATTTTAATTAAAAAAGTGTCCTTAAGTTTCATTAGAGTAAAAATCTTAACTTACGGCAATATTTGATGTCTAATACTAAGGCTGTGCGTCTCTTAAACAAGCCATCAACATAAAAGGGCAGGTGAAAATAAACATATGCTCATAGACAAAACTAGATATTTGAATATATATTTTCAGTTCCATAAATCCCTAATAAACGCACACTGTGATAACAATTTGATACACATTATAAGTATTTCTTCGTATCTGGATGCCACTTTATGCGTTGAGAATATAAGTAAAAAGCAAACTAACACTTCTTAGCCTTCTCTTCTTTATGAATTAAGCTGTTGAGGCCAAATATTTGAAAACAATTCATTGTGCTTTGTAGATTTAACTTTTTGTAATGTTGCGACAATTAACTAGGCAGTTTAATCCTCATCTAACTGCTATAAAACCATACAAGTATCCCTATAACAGAAGAGCGATATGTCATATAGTAACTGTTATACCTGATGCGTTTTGTTTCTTTTGCATTCGTCCAATTTAAATTAATATTTGAAAAGAAAAATAGTGTAGGAGGAATTAAACTCCTTAAATGTTTTTATTTTCAAAATATTTCATTAACATTAGATGCTTTACATTTTTAACTAAATCACTTTATATTTAGTCGTTATTTAACGCTAAGCATTCGTACACTGATGATGAACCGCTTTGACATCAAAGTTGTATGAAATAGGATTTTATCGCCGATATCATAAACAATGTAAAATATAATGGGATATTAATTTCATTAAATCAATAATTGCACTTCATAGCAACTGAATTGCACTCATTCACACATTTGGCGAATATCCAATTTCATTATTCAATACATGCACATATACCTGTTAAATTAATTATCATTACTCTCATCATTATAGTTTTCCAGATGTCAGGCATTAAAATTTGCGGGCATGTCCACCGTTTTCATCCACATTTTCTTAATCATTTTTAGGATAACTATCGCTAGGTCCGCTAACATCTTCACAGGTACCATCAAATCAACCATCCTCATTTGAAAATATATTCAGTTTACTCACTAAGAATTAGATTACTCCATGCAATCAAAATTCTAGTCACGCGCTTTTAGAGTAAGCCCATGATTTTAAGTAATTCCTCATTAGCAGTCAAATTTGGTATGTCTGAAATATGGAAATCAGAACTTCATTAAGTAAAATTGGAAAATTGTTAGCGAGAATTTTTCAGATTAATTATAATCATACGATAATAGTTATATTGTATTTTATTCTCTCCACGTATTTTTCATACCATTCTAACATACCAAGTTTAGTCCGAAGTTTCACTTTCATTTAATATGTTTCCCAACGTATATTATAGCCTTCAATTCATTTTTTTTACTTCTTTATCATCTTTCACTATTTAAACTTTTATCAACCAAATAATTAAATATTTGTTTACCAGGTTTTAATCGTTTGCACATTCATCTTTTACCCATTTTTAATATTTTACATATCCATTAATTTTCAAAATTCACGTTTTAATGTTTACCAGCTATTGGCTGCGTTCCGCAATATTCTCGCAATATCTAGTTAAGCCATTCTATAATAATTTTACTATAAAAAAAAATCACTACATTTATTTACCAAAACATGGCCTGTTCCGTAAAACCTATTTCAGTATTCTTGTCTCACGTTCCGAAAAATTTAAGCAGCAATACTCTACCATCCAACATGTATCTACATTTCATTAACATCAGAGGTAATTGAACTTTCCAGGCTCAATTGACTTTAATTTTCAGGAACACAAATTTTTCATTTGGTTTTAAAATATGCCCGCAAAATTTACCTCAAACAAATTTCACTTAATAATCACGTAGTACATTTAAATGTATATATTTGTGGGTGTATATGTATATATATAAATATATATATACATATATCTATATATATATATATATGTGTGTGTGTGTACGCATATATATATATATATATATATA
>NC_068983.1:50592720-50593962 GCF_001194135.2 Octopus bimaculoides
GTTTACAGTAATTAACTATTCTTTATCAAGTGCATTCAGACTCACCCTAGTTGAAATTTGCGTTGCATCGATACTAAATCAATAAATTAAGTACCGATTCTTTATTATTTTAAACTGCCATGTAAAAGAACAAACGACGTTTACGAGAATTATATATTTTTTCCTTTAATCAAACTGCAATACTTAAATTTATTGTATATAGTAGAAAAGACAAAGATTAAAGCAAAAATGTCTTTGTAACGATAAATATTATGCATTGAAATTCGTGAACTCGGATGAGTCTGTATACCATTAATCGAAGAAGAAACTGGCTTATCAGGCCAGGCTTCTTGTTTAGAATGGAAATAATTCAATGTAATGCATTTTATGTATTAAAAAAATGAGATTCGTTAGTATATTAACTAGAAGTACTAAGAACTTTACGCATATTATTTCGATGGTGTTATTGATATAATATATTATCGCAGGATGATTGTTTTGCCATGCACTTACAATTTTAGTACACTGAAATATACTTAGGTACTAGTAACTATGCATAAAGTAGCAATTTTTCAACTCTTAGCTGCGCATACACCCACACATAAACGCACAAAAACACACACACAAGCATGCACACACGCATTCATATACTTGCTTGAACAAACAAACTACCATATAAATTGAATTATAGTGAACTATGCCGAACATTTTACAACAAAGTATAACCTCACTGTAATTCTGCGAACGAGTCAATACAGTTTAGTTTAGGAGGTGTGACTCTTTCACTTACAAGTACAATTCATCCGGACGGGGTTTCAGAAAAATTTCACTCTATACAATTACCTCAAATGGCTTATGTAGACCTGAGGCAATTGTAATCCCCATCGCCATTTGTTACTGAACAGGAACTGATTTGAGATCTTGTCGACCGCGTGAAGAATTCTAAGATAAATGGGGTACGCCTTCTTGTACACGTACACACACACACACATGTTCGCACGCAAACACACACACATGCGCGTATACACATGCACAAACGTGGTTATCACTGGACAGAATAATGCTGAAACACTCTGATAGACACATCATGCAATCTAGAACATTTTTTCCTATGCAAGTTCTAAACAAAACTGTCTGAAAAACGGGAACGTGAATCTGTGCGTAACAGTTTTCTGATATTTTGCTGCTTTGTAGTAAAGCATACTAATCTACCTCCGGTATTCGGGTACTATTTTTCCACCTTGTTTCGCATTTATGTGCCTA
>NC_068983.1:50594335-50597255 GCF_001194135.2 Octopus bimaculoides
TATATATATATGCTTGAAATCTAATACCTTTATAAAGTCATTGCTACACACACGCACATAATGTATACCTATTGATTTACTGACGGACCAATAAAATTATAGCTATATATGCAAACAAGATGAAAACCAGCATATTATATTTACTCACACAGAAAACATTTTTAATATAACGTGTGCCATGTTAATATATCATATGCAGTTTAGGTAAGTTTTGAAAATGCCATAGATCGGTTATTACCAATGTTGATTAAATATCACTTAAAAGAGAAAACTGGCTGCGTAGGATTAAGGGATTCAGCGTGTTTGCTTCTCGATATTCAATTTGAAAGTAATCTTTTCTCTATGGATATTATATTTATATCATTCGACATCTCTCATGTTGTCTAGTTGTACATACTTTTGATGGGGTTCGATAAGACTCAGTCGAATGTAAAATTTTTGTCGCTCTCATATAGATCTTTCGGTTTATCAGAATGCCTGTAAACTGTATTTAAGTTCCTTATCACACGAATTTTTCTCTTTATGTCCGACACAATTTATCTTTCCAAGACTTAAATCTAATTTCTCTTATCAGATCAAATAGATCATTCTGTAAAACATTGTACGTATCTGGCGGATTTTATTCGATGGGGATAAACGATGTGGCACACGCACAACCACAAACATGCGCATATAAAGACTCACACACCTATTTATGTATTTATATACAGTCACTCTCACACAAATATGTATAAATATATGATCATATGTGTATATATGTATATACATAAGCGCAGGCGTAGCTATGTACTAAGTAGCTTGCTTCTCAACCACATGGTTTCGTCTTCATATCCACTGTGTGGAACCTTGGGCAAATATCTTCTAATATAGTTTGAGGTTGATCAAAGCCTTCTAAGTGGATTTGGTAGACGGAAACTAAAAGAGGTCTGTCGTATGTATATATATGTATATGTGTGTGTGTGCGTGTGTTTCCCCCACCACCGCTTGACAAACGATACTGGTGTGTTTACGTCCCGGAAGTTAGTGGTTCAGCAAAAAAGACCTATGGGATATGTACTAGACTTAATGAAAGCCAGTCCTGGGTTATTTTTTTAATACTAGAACTCCTTGAAGGCGCTACCACAACATGGCCGCAGTCAACCGAAAGAAAATAAAGTGAACGATATAAAATGTCAGATATGTTTCGACCAAAGATTGGTCCAGGCAATGTCTAACTTAATAGCATCACCTGATAGGATTATCTAAATCCTTTCAAGTCAAGTTTTGTGGTATAATGATCCATTCAAGTAGTGAGTTCTTATTGAGTGAGTTATATCCAGGTATAGGTGGGTTATCTGATATTCGTTGAACAAAATTTTCCAGACATCGTTTAAAGGTGATGAGATCCTTTTCCTCTTGGTCAGTTTTGGAACAATGTTAAACAGAGCAGGGCTCTTTTGAAGAAAAGAAATTGTGTCACAGTGTACCTATCTATTGTGATCTTGAATTGCGCGAAACATTTAAGGCAAGAATGACAAAATTTTATAGAATATACTAACATGTTCCGCTGTAAATATATTCAATTGTTCTGTCATCAGTTACTAAAGAATACAAAATTAGCGTAATTTTGCTTTAATTTAACCCATTGCATTTTATTGAGATTCACCTGACGATTTTGGTACATCTTCAATATCGCACTGGCCTGAATAGTAACTTACGTTCGTCGTTCTATGTAGTGTACATATTGCGTAATTATATATTATGTTATTTTCATATTGTTACATGTTTTATATCAGTGAAGAAGTTGTTTAAGGAGAGATATTCATCCAAAGTAAGTCCACGGATGTATTTGATGCTATATAGCACAGCTTCCTTGTTATTTTATCGCATATTTCGTCTTAGCTTAAATGGTTAATTCATTTCCTCCCTATAGAAACTCTTTATTTAAATATCGTCATGTAAATGCTCTGGGTGTATTGTTACCTCGTTAATCTCTAAAGAGCCTTCAAAATATTTATAATACGCTTATTATTACGAAATTACATTAGTTATACTGAATTTTAAAAATACTCCAGTACGTCATAGAATCAAACTATTGAAATAAGAAAATAACGTACGACACAAGAAACATTGTAGACATTTTTATTTTCACATTATACGTACATCAATTGTATTTGTATGCAGTAAATATTGGGTAGTGATATTAATGTCATTAGAATTCATACGAAGTGAGGTTCTATAAAATGCACGTGTTTGTGTAATACATTGTATATAATCTCAGCAGGTGTTTATAAGCTAATGCGCAGAAATGAATAATTTCAATTTCTGAAAATCATGCATTCCTATAATTAACTTATTCAGTAATTTCCCTTCGGATTATGGTTTTGAAATATTACTTCCAGTTTTCTACTTTTGCCGTTCTCCTTGCGATAAATATTAACTAATGACATATGTTTCAGATAAGTATCTGCAGCAGGCCCTCAGGAATACACGTATATATGTATATATATATATGTGTGTGTGTGTATCTATAAATATGTGTGTATGTATTATGTATATACATATATATATATATATATATATATATATATAAACAAGTATGTATGTATATATAGGTATATATTCATGCAAATATATATGAATATATATGTGTAAATATATTTAAATGTATACGATAGATAAATAGATAGATGGATATAGATAGATAAATATAGATAGGTATAGATATAGACAGATAGATAGAGTAAGAAGGAGGAAGAGAGAAGATATATATATATATATATATATATATATATATATATCGAGAGGGAGGAGGAAAGTGTAGGAGTGTAAAGTAGTGAGGTAGCTATATAAATTTCTGTTTAAGTCTCTATTGTAAAAAGGAATACACATGGATTACTACATACTGGTTATTGGCAACATGATTTAATTTTATATCATG
>NC_068983.1:50597896-50599815 GCF_001194135.2 Octopus bimaculoides
AATTATATTTCTATATGTGTGTGTTTGTGAATGTGAATGTGCGTGCGTGTGTGTGTGTGTGTGTATGTGCGTGTCAGCGTGTGTATAAAGTGTTATTTAAAAGGAAACATATTTAAAACTTAATTTAGAAACATGCTGATTTCACAAACAAAATCATTACTTCGACGCGAAGAGAAATGAAAACAGTAAATCATGATATTACGGATATTCGCATTATTCGAGATATTCATGCCGAGAGAAGTGGGGTAATGTAAGTATAAAACTCAAGGGCAAACAAATTGCAACAGAAGTAGAAATGGAGCCTAAATCGCCGTTTTTCCCTTGATGGAAGCCGAACAAATATGGCGTCCATAGATGAAAAGAATTCAACGCGATATTAGGTGGGTGAATGTGCCAGTATCTTTGTGTGTGAGAGTAACTGTTTATTTATACATATCTTTTTCCTTGATTACATATGTGTGAGCTTTCCGTTATAATCGCCGATAGATCATTGCGAAAATATTTTATATGTGAATATTATTTTAATGCCTCTTATGTTTATTTGGGTTCAGTGAGTGACACATTTCATCATAGATATATATATATGAACGTATGTAAAATATCTTTATTGTCTTCCCCCACCTCACCCCAGCGTCGATATGGACTTTCATATCAGTACGAATGTGAATATTCGTGTTTCATAAATACACCCTAAGGTATAGCTTCACAACAACGAACGGTTTGTTAGTTTTGAAAAAAATTAAAATTTTTCAGAAGCACTTTGTATTATATAATATCAAACGCCCATCCTACATTACTGCATGTAATTTGTACGCTACCTTCGTGGATCAGGTTGCATTAACGCATTCAAAATCAGAAACCGCTTAATATGATACTCGCAGTTCTAAGCGTAGAGAAAATCATTTCATTGTAATATGAGCATAAACCAAGAAAGTAATAACTTACGGAACTCAAAGGAAACATCATGAAAGAGAAGCGTTTTAATCACTGAGGGTGTTTTTGTTATAGAATGCATTCTAATATTCATGTAGAAAGAAATTAATGCTTTGTAACGTTGATTCAACTATTGTTTAAATTTTGTGTCAAAATAGCCTTTCTTTATGGTCTAAAATTAAGAATGGAATGATTATTACAATGTGTGATAAAAACAAAATGCTGAAAGCAACTTTGAATTTGCAGTGGAGAAAAAGGGAAATTATTTATATTTGCTTCTTTTCTATTGAAAACAAAAGGGTTCTTGTCCCAAAGTACATAAAATGCATCTTGTATAGTGATGCATAAATGCTAAGTACGTTCGTACAATACTGAACTAAGACATTAATTTCTTCATGCTTTCTATAAAGAGGGCCTGATCAAAGAGGTTCAGGTGACCTATAGCAATTATCAAGAGAAAAATAACAAAAATAGAGAAATGAAATACATAGAAAGAGAAGACAAATGACTACAAGAAGACGAGTTAGAATGTGTCTAAGAATAATGAATATATAAAAAGGCGAATGCTGAAGCATCAAAGAAATGAAAGATCTAATGAATTGTGTAATCAGCCTTTTTCATATTTTCTTTCATAACGTCAAATCGACGTTGGCAATATTTGTGGAGTAAAAAGGAAACAAAAATATTAAATAAAATGTGTTAATATTAGTTATTAATTCAGCATAAGTTGAATTAAGTACACACAAACGCAGACACCCCACTAACACACACACACAGACGTATATATGCATTTTTTTTGCCTGCAGATGAAATAAGATTCAAAGGTAACTACTGAAATTAGAAATATATATTCTGAAAATATTACGTGTGAATGAAATATTCTTCGAAGTGAGAAATGATAAATTTTTTGAAACAATTTCTGTGTGTGTGTGTGTGTGTATGTGTGTGTCTGTGTGTGTGTGCGCGCGCGCGCGTAGCTGTGTGTA
>NC_068983.1:50599825-50601344 GCF_001194135.2 Octopus bimaculoides
GGCTTATTATTCAGAGTTAGAATTATAAAATGTGTTATGTGTGCAGGTTATGAACGCCTTGCATAATAATTATATTTTAAATATCAGATATTTTCAAAGAAAATAATGGAACGTAATTGAACATTTTTAATAACACGAGTCACATAGTTTATATTCCAGGAAACATTTGATTATAAGGCATTCTATACATGTTAATAAGGCATTTATATAATTCAAGTCTGCAGTACGTTTCAAGTGAAATTTGACTAATATATTCATATCGATAAATGCTGATACTTCTGTATTTGTATAGAAACAATATCGACCATTTTCAACTAATCAATATGTATTTCTGTCAGAACTCTGGATAAGACCCAGAATAAACATTTAACAGAACAGTTCTATCCAAGAAGTAAGAAAAAGGTGTGAATAAAGAAAAGAGGTGTGGAGAGATTGTCTGCTTGGCTGGTGTGCAGAATATTCGTTTTGTGACACTTTTTATTTTAACTTCAGCGTGCAGACTTACTTTAAAGTCACTGCCATCTTTCTGTCTCACACATTTTCTTAGTCAGCAAGTTTTGACGACAATATGTGTGTGCATAAACGTGCGTGTGTTTATCTCTAATTGTATCTGTTGATGGCCTGGTATGATTGTCGTAAGTCACTATTTCACAATGAGACTATCACGTTTTCACTGAGATGTGCATAAACCACAGCACAATCAATGAATACAAGCCCCCCCCCTATTTTTAAAACGACTTATTGTGAAATCAGAATGATTCTGCTAAAATGTGTAGACATAATACACGAGATTCATCGGTGAGTTTGATGAGTAGGGCTGTTAATGTGAAACAAAAGAGCAAAGGCTGTTGTCCCATGATTCCGAACTATATTCCTAGTTCAGTATTTATTACGTTCCAGCACTTCCTGTCAACCACGTACGTATTAACACAATCGTTCCATTTTCTAACACAACTACTCCGGACCACGAAATGTAAACATTTATGTGCTTGAGCTCAACTCCATGAGGGTGTAGTTTCCAATCCTGGGCCAAGCGGCGCATTATTACTTTGTGTAACACGCTTCATATCACTTTGTTCCTGTTAATTCATCTGGAAATTTGTACCAGGAAAGAACAGGTTCATCGTTATAAGGGCTTATTTAGGCAAAGGAAATGGGGCTGTATGTATGCGACGCAATAGTAGATCCAAATCAGATATATTCACTTGCAAATGCTGTCACACACAGAACAATAGATATATTTTACTTGTTTCAGTAATTACAGTTCGGACATGGTGGGGAAACGCCCCGAACAATTTTTGGACGAACGAATCGACTCCAATTCTATTTTGTTTTAAGTCTTGGATATATTCAATCAGTCTTAATTGCCGACACGCGAGGTTACAGGGAAATTAACGCAACTACACCGGTTGTTAAGCAGCGGTAGAGTGACAAATGTGGACAGAAAGACACTCACACACACAAACACACACACACATGCACACACTTAAACTTCAACACATGGAACTGTCAGAGATCG
>NC_068983.1:50603937-50605504 GCF_001194135.2 Octopus bimaculoides
ATATATATATATATATATATATATATATACATATATATAAATGACTTCAGCTTTACTATACTCCAGGTACATATACCTGCTGTTTACATGTTCATTTTAACGAGAAAACTAAAAGAGTTTCTACCTTTTGTCACGGAAGAAAATTACACGTAAAAAACGCTTGGCTATATGACCAATGAATTTCAGAATCAGTAAGCTACGATTGAGGAGAAAATAAGGTTTTTTAAAGGAGGTCAGTTAACAGAAATAATACAGTCATCGAGGGGAAATAAATAAAGAGAACAAAGGGTTGGAAATTATCAATGAAAGGTAATAATTTTGGAATTCCGGCGTGATGGTGAGAGGGGCAACAGTAACGAACACAACAAAGAACGCTACTAGAGTCTTTGCTAAAACATGTTTAAACTAACAGCTGCTGCGAGTACTTATACAAGAATTATTTATATTTCATTTGCACCATCCCTCCACAGTCGATTGGCAACCGCCTTTAAAAGATAAGTCCTGGTATGCTTTTTCGACTAAAAAAAAACCTCAAAGCAGTAACCTAGCATGCTGTACTCAGTGATAGAAACAAAATGTTGAAAATGTTACGATATATATACATTTATATATTATCGATTGACCATAGGTAGTGTATATGTTTTGTCCCAACGGCCATATATAGCAGGGTAACTTCCGGGTAAGGACACCTACAGGTTGCCAAGTGTGAAAGAGCACCAAGAGTAGAGAAGAGAACAAAGCACATACATTATGTATAGGTGACTGATAATGTTAACAATAATACAGCTGCTTTTAATTCAATATATATATTTATATATTGACGCAGCGATCTCTCAGAATCGTTAACATGCGTGGAAAATGGCTTGGCGTTATTAGGTCTTTCCTTATGTTTTGAGGTCCATTTTGACTTTGATCATTTCGGGGTCAATAAAATCAGCATTAGTTGAGCACTGGGGTCGATGTAAGGGACTTACTACCACCTCTAGAACGCTAGCACTGTGCCAAATTTCGAAACCAGTATATATGTATATATACATGCATAAACAGTATGAATATATACAGCAACTTACAAATGTAAATAGTTGTTCCCATTTTTGACTCAAGGCTACCAACATTACTAGATATTGGTGGCATTGATTGTTCAACTGGTACTTGTTTTATCGAATTCCGCAGAAGTGAACTCGGAATGTAAAGACAGACGAAACACTGCGAAGTATTAATGATTCTCCAAGCTCACTGCTCCGTCCACAAAGATTTGGTCGGCCCGAGGCTATAGTAGAAAACACTTGCCCAAGGTGCAAGGCAGTGTGACTGAACCCGGAACCATGTGGTTCGTAAGCAAGCTACTTACCACACAGCCACTCCTACGCCTAGAAAAACAAAAGACGATGATTGGTGTAGGAACAACAAGCAGGGGGTAGTAGTTTAACGCTCGGAAAAATGAAAAAGTCTTACGTATATATGTGTGTGTGTGTGTGTGTGTGTGTGTGTGTGTGTGTGTCTATGTATATATATATATGTGTGTATATTGTGTGTGTTCTTATGTGTGTGTGTGTGTTTGTGTGTG
>NC_068983.1:50605567-50613219 GCF_001194135.2 Octopus bimaculoides
CAGGGGGTAGTAGTTTAACGCTCGGAAAAATGAAAAAGTCTTACGTATATATATGTGTGTGTGTGTGTGTGTGTGTGTGTGTGTGTGTGTCTATGTATATATATATATGTGTGTATATTGTGTGTGTTCTTATGTGTGTGTGTGTGTTTGTGTGTGTGTGTGTATAAAGCAACACATTTGTGCGTGTCTCTCTTGTTTATATTTACCTGTAACAGTGTGAGTAGAGATGGTAAACTACCGAAAGCTTTTGAAACAACAACATATACACTTGAAAACGCTTCTGTTGAAAATGGATGCTAGATGCTCATATCATGATACGAATATCAGTTGTGATCGGGCAACCATGTAGACCTGAAGTAGCTTCTTTTCTTCGACCATTGAAAACGTCTTAGACCACGGAAAACGGAAGAGCTACTAGAATAAAATGGACGCTAGACAGACGTCAATAGGTGTCGATATACATTAGACTTAAAAGACTGGAGGTCATATTGAAGAGGAAAACAAGACTGTAGAAGGGAATTCCAAAGTTCATAAATGCGAGGGAAGAAACTGGTACTGTAAAATGCCTTACGGCACTTAGGAGGTTGCGCAATATATTGATGAGAACCGGATGAATGTCTAGTTGATCACTGATAAGTTCTTAGAGGAACGATAGAACAGTGCTCAGCTGAACAATGTCCATGAAAATACTTATAGAAAAGCGACAAGGAAGCCACACTATGGCGATGAGAGAGTGAATCCAATTTAGAAGATAGGACCAATAGTATTACAAATACGACGTTGTATGCGGTCCAGCAGTGTTAAAGAATCCGAAGGAGCACTTGCCCTTAAGTTCTAGGTTATCTAGGTTATCATAGATATCATAAATCAACTTTCCTGACCATAATACAAACAAATGGAGATAGATCAGTCTGCTGCAATGAAGTTTTCGGTCATCTTATATTCCTCCCACCTGCATGTAAGTGAAAATTTGAGAAGTGACAGTATTTCTAGGAAACGTCAACGTTCTATTTTGTATAATATCTGTAAAATCTATGTGTGCGTTGAATCGAAATCCTCTTACTTTTCATTCTATGAGGTGTGAGAATAGTCTTTAACTGTTCCGTGATACTTTCTTTTTCCATGACCATCAAAAAACGCCAGGAAAAGTTCTTTAGGTTTGCTTGAGTTAAACTGACTATTGTACATGTTTATCTTGATTAATTCTGTACTGATAATGAAGAATGTCGACAGCTAGATATCAGACAGGAAATCCACAGAATGCAAAATTCTGTCCATCACAGATTCTTAATTTACCAATATCCGATACACTGAAACCAAAACTTATTTAATAAAAACAAGAAATGGGCGTACTTAAATACTGCTATTGATTTTGTTCTTTTGTAGAACAGATTTTGACAATTACATAAGACTTTTCGATTTGATCTTGCTACTTAACTTCTACCAGAAGTTCGTAGCAGCTTAAGACTTTTTACAGAAACTGTACCGACAGCAAGTGTACAGAAGCCCATCAGATAAACATACAGACAATTAAATGTTCTAGCTTTATCACATATTCATTCTTGATGTTCCCCTATAGATTAAGTTTCATGGCATACATATTAGTTGAACACTCCTCATATTTAACAAGTATGTATTAATGTTAGTAGAATAGCCTAATACTCATAGCTGGAACTGAATTTATCGCTCTCAATATAATGAAATGAACAGTAATTCAAAGCTAAATAATATATAGGATCATACTGGGTAATTATTCAATATGGCAATATTCAGTCCGATAGTTTACAACTCTCGTTATCTCCAGTCATCAAGCTAAAAAGTAATATAAACTGCAATTATCGTTTTCCGATTGCAAATAAAGTAGTTACTGTATTGCCGTTGTCCCACTTGAAATAATAATTCCACGCAATATAATTCCTTATTCGCAAAAGTGTATAGTATAGACACGAGTTCAAAATTGAACATATTTTTTTTATACTTCATAATATATTTCGAGTTATATATATATTGACAAATGTACATGTCCATCTTGTCTGTCAGCTTTGCGACATGTCCTTCCAATTGGAAAATATACATTTCGTGTTCGGCAACGACAATTCGTCTTTGTACTTGAATTATTCAGGGAGCATTGTTGGCCTACTCACCTAGCTAGCGGGGTGGTGACCTTTGAAGGTTAAAACAATGCAAAGCGCATTGTGACATGCGATCTGTAACAGCATTTGCTACCCTTGTCGGTACGTGATCAGGTTATATATATATATATATATATATATATATATATATATATATATATATATATATATATATATATATACATATATATCTTTGTGTGTGTCTATGTATATATATCGTTGGCGATTTTCTTTCTCCGTCTTCCGTTCTTTGGAATTTTCTCTATATGTCTGTTGAAGAGCTCCGCTCGAAATGTGAAATGCTCTTTCTTTTCTTCCCTTTCCTGAGCGTCCAATAACACTGTACTTATTCCACGTCCTCGCGTTGTTGTTTTTTCTTGCTTGTTTAGGCTTGGATTGAATATATGTATATATATATATATATATACGCACAAACCCCAAACACACAGAGATATGTAGTAAAAGATTATGAATGGATGTTCTGTAAGGAATTCAGTCGAACTCCGTATCTTAAAACCATTTAATATGTTTTAAAATGATACGACATTGACAGTCAATAGATCTAAACCTTATTCACACGACTCTGCTAATTTGCAGTTAAAAGTGACTTTGAATAACGAAAATATTGTACCACGTTTTAAGGTGCGAGATCCTCAATGTAACGATCATTATCCTGGCTTCATATTTAAGACGAAACCCTCTCTTAATTTCTGTGTTATTAATTAATGTGTGTATAAACTCATATTCGAGCTTAGGCATTTACGTTTGTAAACTATCAGTGGAAGTTATGCACTTCGGTAAAAGTTTACAAACACCCATTTTTCAATAGTGCTTAGTGTAGAAGCTCTCATACTTATTAGAAAATGTAGGAAGCAAGGTCACAATCACGATGGAAACCTCGGAGGAAGACTGTTGTATTCTTAGAATGAATGATTTTTCTGCCCATTACATTCCATATTTAAATTTTCTTCAATCTTTGTATACTATAAATAAAACTGACAGGTATGGAACATTTGATACATAAATGTAAAACAGTAGGAGACTTCCATGTACTTATTTTAAATATATATCATGTAGAGGACACGGAATAAATTGACCGCATATCAATATATATATTTAAACACGACACCACGAAGAGAAACACAAAAATATATTTTCCTGTATGTGCTAAAGGTACATCACTTGCATATCATTTTCCTATATTAGGAATGACAGTGCAGCTTTGTTTGATGAACTCTACGTTTATCTGAAAAAAAGGTTAATAAGCCTGCCAAAATGTTCTGTAAGTAATTTAGTCAAACTCCGTATGTTAACACCATTTAATACGATTTAATATGATATGACATTGACAGTTATACACGGCTCTGGTAATTTGTAGGTAAAACTGACTTTGAATAGCATTGAGAAATGAATTTTAAGTCAATTACTGGAATATACAATAAGATTGGTTAAAAGGACAGGAATTATTGTGTATATCTCACCATAGGAAATTTTCCAAAGAGAGAATACAGCAAATTTTTCAGTTAAATACAAATTCTGCTGTCAAGATGTATTATTTTGAATTATTAATAACATTGCCACTTTGTCACATGCAAATATAGAGAATTTATAAATACGTTCGCTTGATAAAATTAAATGTTTATATACCTTCTACAGACAATATTATAAAATGTAAAGGTGGCGAGCTGGCGAAATGCTTAGCCACTACGTTATGAGTTCAAATTCTGCCAAGGTCGACTTTGCCTTTCATCCTTTCGGGGTCGATAAATTGAGTACCAGTTGCGTATTGGAGTCGATCTAATCGACTGGCTCCCTCCCAAAGAATTTCGGGCCTTGTGCCTAGAATAGAAAAGCATATTATAAAATGTCATTACCTACCGCTGGTAAAAATGTGCTTACATTATAACCGTAGTTGGGCACTTCTGTTCAATATGGGCAAAGGATTTTTGATCTTTTAAGCATCGTGTTGAGCGTCGTCTCAGTTGTCTTTTGAATACTACTTGACAAATGTTCATGTCCATCTTGTTTCCCAGCCTTGTGACATGTCCGTCGAACAGGAACGTATACATTTTGTGTTCGGCTATAGCATCAGGAATCTGGCTCTCTACGCGAGTTACTTCTTTTCGATACACTCTTCATAAAATATTTCTATCATGAGTTTTCCACAGTTTATGTGGCACAGTCACTTGCTGTTTTTTCGTTGTAGTAGTCCGCGTTTCACTTACGTATAAGAGCGCATCAGGAAGGTACTAGTGAAAATATTGACCAGCAGGTCTTGTCCAACAGAGATTTCACTATATTCTTAATGGAAGCCAACGCCTTGAACTCTGCTCTTACTGTTAGCGAGAATTCAGTAAATTTATCTGTTACCAGTTGACTCGATGAATTCCTTAATGTCATCGCTTCCCATGAAAATTCCACCGGATGCTACGCTTTCGAATCGCAAATGTTTTTTTCCTATTTCCAGTATTTCGAAAACTAAGTCTGAATTCAGGGTCTCTGTCCCAGTTTGCTTGACGTGCAACTGATTTAAGTCATATCTGCAATGAGTTTTATCCCAACTGCTACCTTAGGCGAACTTTCTCCCTTTCGTCTGTTACCTTCTCCGGTGTATGTTACTCACAAGCACCCGTTACCTCGTATCTGTACTTCCGGCATAGAAGCTAGTGACGGTTTTGTGTTACCATGTCGTGTCTGCACTTGTACTCTTTCTGCGGAAGACTTTCACAAGCATTTAGAATGTAAGTCACAGTTTCGACCCTCTTCCCATACATTCTGCAGTGGTTCGTTGCACTTGTGTGGTATATATATATATATTCCCCTATTCACTGAGCTGGTATTCAATGCCTGATCCTGGCAGCGATGATTACGCTTCCAGTGTTCCTGTTTATGTCACCCTTGCAGAGACATGAAGCTTTCTAGTCTTTTAAGTTGTTAGCTTCACGGTCGACCTTAACACGTAATTCCATGCGGAGTAGTGTTTCATCTCTCTCGTTGGCTGTTCGTGATCGGAATCATTGGCACTCTCAAGTTCATTTTTGGTAAATTCTTCGGCATTAATAGTACGCTGTAACGAGTCTTGTTAGGTGTTTACCAAATATTCTGCCATGTTTCTTCCTTCACTGTTGATGAACACCGGTACGCTAATCAGTCCACGTTAACATTTACTCCACTTCATGTACAACTTGTGTACATTTGCCTTAGGGTTGAGGGTACCGTACATTGTCATTGTCTTTCGGGTTGTGCAATTGAGCTGGTTAATCTGCGCTTGTGTCCATTCCAAGATGGGTGTAGTATAGCGGACTACAGCAATAGCCCATATGTTGATGGCAGTCACGAGATTCTTTGAGTTGAGTTTTGATTTCAAGGGAAGTTTCAAGCGCTTGAAATATGGAGTGATGACTTTTCTTTCGTTTCTCTGTGCAAGATATTGCCCAGCTCCAAGACCCGAAGGTATCCATCATCATCCGTGTCATCCATTCTCCCACCGTTTGGCAATTCTATGCCTCTACAATCTGCTCTTTTCCCCTCGTTTCAAAGTGAGCACAGCGCACACCATGATACCGAATTCCATACCTGTAACATTGCTGCACAACTGCACAATCTCAAGCCAACAGACTAAGGTGACACTTACTTACTGCTCATGCTTCAAGAACCCTGCGAAGAATTATTGCAGTTCCAAGCAATGCTGATTTTAGTCGATGCTCTACCTTCACACTTGCACCAATCTTTTTCCGTTAAGCTGGTGAGTGCTGATACTTCCAAGTGCACCAATTACTACTGGTATCACGTCTACTTTCTTCAATGACCACGACCATCGTATTTCCCACTTCGAATTGTCATAGTTGTTTATTTTTTTTTTTTTTTCACATTGATCCTATTGTCACCGGTTCATGCTATGTCGATTAACATACATCCTTCGTTTTTAGTCACCACAACAATATCCAGTTTCCAATGTCTTGTCGGGTGATCGCACCGAATCATTGCATCCCACAGGAGTGTGAAATTCTAATTTTCGGTGACTCCTTGTGGAATTTGCTCTTTGTACGCCATGATTTCCACAGAGCCCCTAATGGATCATGGTTGTCACATTGTCATGACGTTTTTTGTTTTCACGTTGTGCCAATTTCGTTTATTCGCTAACGATGTTCCATACCGTATCACCACTCTCAATTATCGCTATTAGTAGTGTTGTCTATTCTGCGCTTCATACAATTAGCCTTCAACGCTTGTTCCTGAGCTGCGTATATGAGTTCCTCTGTCTTTATCCTCAGGTCACTCTTCCTCATCCATAACCACGAGTCCTCTGTACCTGTCTTGCCGTTCACATCTCTTGCAAACTGACTATACATTTTCCTTTCCCTTCGATATTTTTTCTTGTTCGTTCATTTTAAATTGTTTAAATTTGTCTTTAGTTATACAATTTTCAATTTTGATGACGCCGGCCTTCTTTGCCTATTTCAAAAGTAGATCCACGGCATTTTTTATATATCACCCAAAGCTCTTTTCCTCGGCTTCGATACGGTCCTGGCAACTGATCAAACCTCTACCACCCTACCTTATGGAAAAGTACAACCTATCGGTGCCACTCTTAGGGTATTATTATTAAGGCGGTGAGTCAGCAGGATCGTGAGCACGTTGGACGAAATGCTTAGCGGTGTTTCGTCCGTCGCTACGTTCTCAGTTCACATTTTGCCATTGTCGACTTTGTCTTTCATCCATTCGGGGTCGATAAATTAAGTACCAATGAAACACTGCTGTTGATGCAATCGACTAGTCCGCTACCTAAAATTTCAGGCCTTGTACCTATAGTAGAATGGATTATTATTATTATTATTATTATTGTTCAGTAGTTTTGTTGTTATAATGTGCTTTCACTTCACTACCGAGCGCAGCTCTGTGTGCCTTGGGTATGTGCTGTGGTTTGCTGTGATGCTCTTATGGTTGCTGTATTGAAAGTGTTTTGCGTAGGATGTGTGCAGTGCCCAGTAGTACAATTTTCTGTATGTTATATATATTTGTAAGTCCTGGTGTTTTTGTTATGCATTTGTCTGAATATTTTTTTTATTATACCTAAGGCACCTACTATGATAGGAATTGTTTCTGTTTTTAGATTCCACATTCGAGTTACCTCTATTTCCAGGTCTTTTTATTTTGAGAGTTTTTCATTTCTTTTAGGGAAACGTTTTCATCTGCTGGTATTGATACATCAATTAGAAAGCATTTTTTTTATTCATGATCTTTGACAACTATATCTGTTCTGTTTGCCTTAATCTCTCTATCTGTGTGTATTGGCATATCCCAGAGTATGGTTGCTTTCTCGCTTTCTGTGACCTTTTCTGGCGTGTGTCTATACCATCTTTTTTCTATTGTTTTTTCATAGTGTTGGCATAGCTTCCAGTGTATATAGGTCCCAGCTCTGTCGTGTCTGTGAATATATTCCTTCTTAGCCAGCACTGGGCAGCCAGAGATAATATGATTTATTGTTTCTTGTCGATCTCCACATATTCTACAGTTACT
>NC_068983.1:50614747-50617767 GCF_001194135.2 Octopus bimaculoides
ATTATTATTATTATTATTATTATTATTATTATTATTATTATTATTATTATTATTATTATTATTATTATTATTATTATTATTAATACTTTTTATCCCACATTTTGTTGGAACTCCTGGAGTCTTACAAACGTAGCGGGATTACTATCTGGAGCCAATACGCTATCCGTACTTGTTATCTTTCTTATTATTATATGCCATTGTTAAGGTTTGTTATAGTTAATGTCTTATATGTAGGTATAACGTTCTTATACTTTGGACAATTTTAATCGAAACTTCACGGCAATTGTTAATAAATCCTCCCCGGTTTATATCTTTATGGAAAGGAAATACTAAGCTCTATTTCCAAGTGAGGAATATTCTTTGTCGATTTACAAGGCATTCTTGAATAAATTATACAAAATGAAGTGGTACAATATGACTGAAACTTTCCAATATTAATTTTTAGCTGACAGTAAATATAGGATTCTTCCCTCCCAAATGCTCATTTATTTGAACAAATAGATCTTATTCTTTTAAAATTTTCTCCCTTATCTCTTCATAGTTGCTACAAAATTTTCTGTATTTCATGTTGGTTAAAGTGAAATAACTTATTAATTAATTTTAATTTGTATTCCTCGTCAAGACAATAACGCATACATTTGGTCTACATGAGGTATTCGCCTTAATCTATTTATGTTTTTAAATATTTTATCGTTTTTAACCAGATTAGAATTTATTGATAAAACTTAAGTGTGATTTACATTTTTTTTATACCATAATCCTGTTGTGATATAATCATGCCATATAAACACAGATGTAATCGTTATTGTCCCACCTATGCACCAAAGAAACAAGTAGCAATTCAGGTTGATGAAATGCACACAATAGTTAAATTCCTTCATCTTTTCAATTTACTGAGTTTGAACATTCAGCTAATTAATAACCACTTTGAAGCTAACTCCAAAATCTTCATAAATATATTTCAATCTATATACTTATTGAAATTTTACTTAATTGTCTCAAACCGGAACAAACTACAGTGATGAGTTTGTAAGCATGAAATCAATTGTTAATAAAAATCGTATCTCCAATAACTTGTTAAGTGTAAGTGCAGCAAATTATGCTATTCAAGAGTAACTCTTCATTTCATGAGATTTTCTGAAAAGACAATGCAGATATATTTAATAAATGTTCATTGGCACTTGCTAATTCAGATGGACAATGTATGCCTGATAAATGATTTCTAATGTCCACACAACATGAATCATTTATAAGAGACAATGAATATTTAATAAATGCTCTACCATAGACGTCGAGTATATCCATGTAATTGTTTATAGAATTATAGTAAATGGCAAAGGGCTTTATTCAATTAGCATTATTAAAAGTTATATGATTCTAAATACTACTACAACTTGGTTTAAGAATTTCCTCTTATAATAGTTTCAATAAAGCCACTTGTGCCTTTTAACAACAATAAAAGTGACGACAATTCGACAATCAAATGAAGAGTGCTACATACGTACACTTACAAGCATAATTTTATACGTATTTCAACAAAGGCATATCATACAACACATTACTGAATTGTATTGGCTCCCAGTGAAGATGGTACAAGAACAATATCAATTAACAATTTACTATTGACTTGTTGGTGATTTTGAATTTTGAATTTAAATGTTTATTTCTTATGAAGAATATTTGAAAATTTTGCTACAGCAGAATATTTTAGAAAAAGACATCTTAATAGAATGGGATGGATCTTTTAAAAAATAATATTGCAGTGATAACTAGAAAAGTGTTGACCGTAAAGACAAAATAGAGCAATGATGAAGGTAACCGACTGAGATGTATTTGCCTCAAGTTGTAAGGTGACCAAAGTAAAAGTTGTTTTGAGAAAGGCACACAAATATTGGTGAATGTAGCAGATGAATATTTATAGGGGAATTTAAATTGATATGAAGGTTTGGTCAAGAAGCTCACAGCGCAACAATTTGGATTCGATTTCTATGTCGCTGAATAACACATTGAACCAGTCTATTGTACTGCATCCCCGAGTGCACCAATGATTTGTGAATGAATTTGACAGTTGGAAACTGTATAGAATCCTATTGTATGAATGCATGTATGCATATACACACACACGCACACACAGAGACCGTAACGTTTTTTGACACTGTAACATTGCTATTCTGTAAAGAACTACGTTACTGCATTTTCACCCCAGGAAAACGTCTTTTCCAGCTGGTTAACGACACACAAGCTGTGTCCGATATATTGTGAGTAAGGGAGCGAGTCACTCCCCTCCAGCACGACAAGGCCAGTAGACTTTGATTTTTACCCGTCCTCTGTACTGGACACTTGCCTGCTAGAGATGGCATTCAATCGTTGCTACTCACAATATATAAAGAGAGAAGTGGTAGGTAGCATTTATTGTAATAATACACTTCAAATACACTCCATTAATTGTTCTGACCTCTCTAGGTCACTATTAATATTAATTTAACAACTAAAGCACTGAACCGGCAGACTTGTTAGCAAGCCAGGCAGAATGCATTAGCAACATTATATCTATGTTTATGCTCTAAGTTCTAAAGTTTCTTCTTGAAATATAAATAGCAACAATACTAGACGGTAACGTTTTTTCGCCACTATAACATTGGTGTTTTATACAGAACTATGTTAATACATCTTGACCCTAGGAAAACGCTCCCGTACTCACAAGTTATCGCGGACACAAGTGTGTCATTAATCAGCTGGAAAAGACACTTGGCTGGGAACTCATGATGAGATCATACCAGTTGTTCATAAGTTTTTGAACAAAAGGTTGAAAGACTCTTCAACATTGGCATCAATGCATTGTAACAACGATGGAAGTAATGTGTGAACTGCAAGGGGGAACCTGGAAATGAATATAGCTTTGGTTTTATTCCATGACATCTAGGTCATCCTATAAATCATTCTGCTTCTTTCTCTCTCTCTCTCTCTCTCTCTCTCTCTCTCTCTCTCTATATATATATATATATATATATATATATATG
>NC_068983.1:50618300-50636222 GCF_001194135.2 Octopus bimaculoides
ATATATATATAATTATTTTTACAGAATGAGATAAAACCAAGGCTGTGGAGATTTTAGAACATTTATAAATAGGTCTTACATCTGTTTCTGAAATATTTTTTATATCCCTCGATCGGAGACGGTGTGAGAAAATGGTTAAGCAATATTTAATTTACAAAAGATATGAAATAGAGAGTGAAATATAGGTTCGACTAAAATGATCCAAACATCTCTCCTCTTTTGACAATATGTGCAAGTGCCACTGTTAATTGTTGTCAAATAAAAATATACCACAAAACGTAACGAGTCTAAAAATCCATAAATACATGCCAATCTCAAACTGAACCAAATTAAACAGGTATGGTACCACAGGGAGGTTTAAGAGTTGTAAGACGCAGTAGACACATGACTCCAGGTCATTTTATTAGAATTTAAAGGGGGATTTGGACGTGTGTGTTGTGACTCAACTCCAATAATTTCAATTGGGAGAATCTGAGAATCAGGATCAGTCACACCGGAGTTTAAAGACGCTGCTATTATCCATCTTTATAAACACAAATGTCAATGTAACAACCAAGGAGGTATCTCCTACGGTATCTCGGAATACAGATTGGGTTTTTCTAAGAAATCTAGGTGTTCCCGTAAATATGCTCCATGTCATCATTTCTTTCCATTAAGGGATGATGGATTCTGTCAAGTCTAGCTGAGGTCTGGCACCACTCTTATTTACTTGGTATTCGTCTGTCATGTGTCATGTGTCATGTTGGAAGCAGCGTTCGACGGTGTTAAAGTAGGAGTAAAGTTTAAGTAAAGAACCAGTGACAGCTTGTTCAACCAATAGCTCTTCAAAGCAAAAGCTAATACTTTGGTGCAAAACATTCGAAATTTGCTCGTCACAGACGATTGTACCACACACTCTTGAGGACATGAAATATATTCTAAACAATTTCTCCCTTGCATCGAAGGTTTATCTCCCTTGCACTATCATCATCAAGAAAACTGAGCTTGCCCATCCGTCCGTTCGTGACCATCTTCCGGCTGTTGTCCTTACTGTATATGTTGATGGGAAAGCATTAAAACTGTTTTCTCGTTCGCTACGCTTGGTTCCATTGTGTGCAATGATGCTAAGACGGATAAAAAAATTCAGTCCAGAATCGAGAAGACTAGCTCCGCTTTCGGTAAACTCTATCACAGGTTTTGGAATAGCCACACTTCATCGTTGAAGTTAAAAGTCGATGTATATAAGTCGGTGGTTTTGACAACATTATTTATGGTGCTGAATCTTGAAAACGGTACCGAAAACACATCAACCATCGTGGCGCTTTTCATACGCGATGCTTGCTTACGATCTCCAACATAAAAAAGTGAGTGACCATATTCATAATAGTGAAGTACTAACCAAATTCATTATATCTGGTATTGAAGCCGTCCCCATCAAAATATAGCTTAAATAGTCAGGTCATCTTTCACGTATGTATTATATGAGATTATCGAAGCAACTTCCCTTTGGCCATTTCCCAACAAAATGTTCAGTTAGAAGGCCAGTCTTGCGCTTTAAAGACAATATAAAGCGATGCAACACTCACTTTTTTTTCTGGGAAAACAAAGCATCAGAACGCAGTCCTACCTCTTCCCAGTTCAAGGATTTGAGCAAAGTCGACTCCAGCATCGGGACCAACGTTGTACAAACATTAAGGCATGATGACAAAACGCTGCTCCTCTAAATGGAACCTTACCTGTCATTGTGTTTTTTTGGCACGAAGAAAAGCAAGGCTTGCCCTCAACTCAGGAAAATACATAGTGAATGATCCACAAACATTAAATAAATGTAAGTAGTTAACTTGGTCCATTTTCCAAAAGTTTTGCAAGGAATCAGCAGGCCTCAAGAGACACATTTGCGTCCATAGAACATGATTTACGGTTTATTTTACTGTTCCTTCACATGTCGTTCACGACTAGAGAAATTCTCATATGTGTACATATGTGTGTGTGTGTGTGTGTGTGTGTGTATGTATATGTGTATATATGTATGTATTGATAGATAGATAGATAGATAGATAGATAGATAGATAGATAGATAGATATACTTGTATGTTTGTGTGGGTAACAATTCAGTTTCGTGAGTGAGAAATACTTTCAGTATTTATGCCCTATTTCTTTATTGTATATATTGAAGAGGTTTCGGCAGTGTTATCAATACTGATTCTATGAATAACTGCCTAACATTCCTGAAATGTACTGCAATAAAGATTAATCACACCTCAATCAAAAACAAAATCCACTAAAAGTCATCAAGAACAGAAAAACCAATGTCATACGGCAAATGTAATATTGAGTAAAAATATAAATAATGCCGCCGCAGAAGCATTTGGTGAAATAGCGGTAGTAACATTTGCATGAAAATCAAAATCACTACATATTCCATCAAAATAATTCCCAGAACATGAGAAATATGGATAACAAAATACCATTACAGTAACAAGAACATAATCAGAAGAATAACAATGAATATTCAGAAGAACATTAATGAAATATCCTGAAAGAGATAAACAAGAAATTGCACAAGAGAAAAAAAAATTAACAAGGTGGAAAACACGAAAGACTGCATATAAGTAGTTCATACTTCTCGAGAACTCAATCTCAATAATTTGGTTGTTTAGAAATGTTAACATAAATAATTTAAAAAAAAAAAAAAAATTCCAGAAAAGGAAGGAGAATATATTCAATTTCACTTAAGTGATTTTTGAAGCGATTGCTTATAAGTGGCTTTTGTTACGAAGGAAAAAAAATGAAGTAATATTAACAAGAATACTAAAGTTAAAATCAAAATATGAATAATAACTATATGAATAAATAATACGAAAAGGAACAATGGCAACAACAACAACGACAATAATATTAATAATGATTTCTTGTTCAGTGTTCGATATGTACTAAGTTTCAAATGTGATTGAATCGTATTATTATTTCCCTTATGCCCATATATAATATGCATGTTACTTCTTTTTAAGATTATATATAAGTCAAGTATATATTTAGATAGCTAGTCTATAATCTACTTTATTTTTCCATGACAATGACTTCATGGTTGTCTAATTTATAATTGAGAATTCCGGTTGAAATATTACTGCTTCGGGGAGGATTTCGAAAGGTGAAAAACAGAGAAATAATATTTTTACACTTGTATAAAGTTACATTTTTATCGCTACGTTTATAAAGTATACAGGGTGCATAAAAATATATGATCGAGACCATAAGAGTTATCCATCACGCAGTATGATACAAGAGTCGAGGAACTTTAGCTATAACGACTGATAAGTAGGTATATAATCCAAGCGAAATCATCAAACCTTGAATCTGTTAATCACGCAAATTGCTGCAGCAGGAAGTTGCATCTTCTGCACACTGGAAAAACGATGGAACTGCCAACATTTATTAATAGTTTTACAAAACACAAAATACAGTTCTATATTTAAAAGATGAGGAATTATGTACATTATTTCAATTCGACGGATATTCGTCCCCATCTTGTTTGTTGTTAACACAACGTTTCGGCTGATATGCCCTCCAGCCTTCTTCAGGTGTCTTAGGAAAATTTCGAACCTGGGTTCTCATTCCTAAGGTATACTTCGATGTTGTTGTTATTATTATTGTTCAGGTCACTGCGCTCTTAGTTTGAGGGGGCAGCATTTTTCACTTTTGCATAACCTACCACAACTGCATGGAATGGAGTACACGCAGTCTTTAGTCATATTCTCTTCTGTTGGTGGTTTTACTGGAAGGAAATATTTGCGAAGTGTTGTATTACTTTTGAATACTCTCCTGATGTTATATGGGTTGCATATCTTTTGTATCTTTCCGGAGAGGCCTTTCACATAGGGTAAACAGACAGTGGACAGTTTATTGGCTTCATCCTCTCTCTTCTTCATAATTAGAGTGGATAGTATACTTTTGGGGTAGTTGTTGCTTAACACATCGTTATTGAGCTTGATCATTTCTTCTTGGTGTGTATCACGATCGCTGCTTATATTCATTGCTCGATGTTTTAGGCACTGAGCAATCCCTCTCTTTACACTCTATGGATAATGAGAATTGAAATTGAGGTATCGTCCAGTAAAGGTCGGGTTGTGGTATACAGATGCCCTGAATCCATACTTGGTGCGTGTTATTAATACGTCCAAGAATGCCAGCTGATTGTCTTTTTCCTTCTCCATTGTGAACCGTTTGGATGGCTTTATTGAGTTCACATGATCTAACAGCACTTGAACATCTTCCTGGTGGGGCCAGAGTATAAAGGTGTCATCACCATATCGTAGCCATAGTTTTGGTTTTAGTGGTGTTGATCCTAAAGCCACATTCTCAAAGTGTTCCATGTGTATATTGGCTATTACCGGTGATAATGGCGAACATATAGATAAACACTCCTCTTGTCGATGTATATCAGTGCCCATACTGAAGTAGGTAGATTCTTCATAGAAGGTCAACATTTCCATCAAGTTTCTTATTGGTATACTAATGCATTCTTTTAGATGGGTGTCTGTCACTAGTTTTTCTTGTATCACCGATAATGCTTCACCCAACTGGTTTTTCCAGCAACACCCACATCCAGTAGTATCGTCCCCTATGGGACGCGCTGCTACTATTTACTTCAGAGATTTAATATCGATTGTTTCTCCTTTTTTGAGATCAGCGACAGTTAGTCACTGGAAAACTCATATAGCATTTTGCGTTTGGAATCAGGTCTCACGGTTAGCTGGTGATTATCACACACTGATGACGGGTCACTACACAGAAACCCGGGTTTGTGTGTATTACATAAGGCTAGAAATGGGAACGATGATTGCTCTTCGGAAATACTAATCTGTCACAGTGAGTGTAGTGTATATTATTATTTTTATTTTTATTATTATTGTCATTATTATTATTAAGCTGGCGAGTGAGCTTAGATGTCTTGTAAACAACTCGCACATTCAAGTACTACCAGTCGAGATCTCCGCATACCGGAAGTCAGCAAGTGTATGGAGTCAACAGGAGAGAATGCACGCCGTTTCGGGCCCTACTTATCGACGGCATCAATGCGCACCGGCCGCCCTCACTGATATGAGGCTCCGCTTGCTAGATCAACTAAATAAATTAAATAAAGCTCAATATTTCTCTAGCCATCTCTTATCGTCTCTTTTTAATCAAATCCAGTAGCTAACCTTCTCCACTGTAGTTTGGATATCTGTCATGGTGTTATTTACCTTACGATGAGTTAGGCCTTACGATAACAACAGTCGTCTCACACTGTGTCCAACAAACACTCTACATCCAACTTCGATTGGAAAATGCTCCGTTTTCCAGCCTGCGTCAATCTTTATTATTGTCATTATTATTATTAAGGTGGCGAGCGGGCTTAACTATTAGCACGCCGGATGAAATTTTGAACGGTGTATTTTTTTTCTTCTTTGTTTTTACGTTTGAGCACCAATTTCCCCGAAAGTGACATTTATAATTTAATCCTTTCGTGTTGGAAAAAATAACTATCAGTCAAATACTGGAATCGAAGTAACCGACTACCCCATACTCTTGTAAACTGCTAGCTCTGTGCCAAAATATGAAACTGTTGTTACTTTTGCTAATATTATCTCTTTAGAATTATTTATGGCAAAATATCTAAATATCTAAACTATCGGTATCTTGGTTGTTTGTTTAATCACCATAATTTAATTTCTAATTTCTTGTTTATATATCTCAGAAAATTTCATTTAATCTTTCAATTTATTTTTGATAGCTAATAAACTTCTCCACCGGTTAAAAATACTAGAAAATTTAATATTTTGTCAAGCAATATTAAGAAATAATATCTATTATCATTACAATTCGCTTCCTTGTAATTTGTATGTGTGAAAATGTCTGATACTCTACTATTAATAAAGCTAAGTGAAGGAGAGATATTAACTTGAGTAAATTAAAAGTCAAAATAAATTTTCTAAGCGTAATATGTACAGGGTAATTAAAAGCTCATTTACCTATTTTCCTTAGAGTAAGTGACCTTCTTGGAGAAAAGGAACCATAATTGTGCATGTATCTTGACGCAAGTGGTTATAATAAAATTACATTTGAAATAATAATGGAAAAATTGAAAGCAAGCATTTATTGACCAAGTGAAACGAGTCTTTGGTACAACACGTGATGTCAATTATCTGAGATAATGTGATAGTAAACGAAATGAGGCGAAGAAAACTAATGACGTTCTCAATTAGCAAAATTAATGTTAATAGCTCAAATGTGGGAACACGTTCTTGGAGAAGAGATGTCGTATATTTGGGATGAAGGGTTGGAGCAATAACTTAGGGTAAAGCCTATCATTTCTAAATGCTTATAATCTGAAATTTAGATTTCGGTATTAAGTTGACTGACTATGCATTTTCCTTTAATGTTCAGTACGCATATTGATATCTTGGAAATAGTTGGCACCATGCAAGAAAGAAACAACTAGGATTTGAAGAGATTTTGCTCAAACACTGAATATATTTGAATTTCTAAAAGGCTATAAATAACACAAAATAATGATATGTTGACAATATGCTATTCTCTATTCGTTCAGCTTTATATTTATCATGAAATAATAAACCAAAACATGTTTGGAAATTGTAAACTTCCTGTAAATCAACTGCAGTTCGAAGATAATGTAGACTTTCATCAAATATTTGAAGGCAACATTGTAAATTGTTCATTCTGTACTAATAACTTATTTCCTGCTACGCAGTGTATTTGCATCTGTAAAACTTTCTTAAAGGATCTATTATGTATTTTTCGCTTTACAATTCCAAACAAAAACGTAATATTTTGTTTGTACAAAACCATATTGATATGGAAATATAGACGTAATTATATTTTCTTACTGTTTTCATAAACTGTACAACTACTTTGCTTTGAGATTGCTTTCAAGAGATTTTATCAAACATAGAGCTTACATTACTTATTTCAGTCAAGTATTATTGATCGCTATTTACCAAATGACTAACTTAACTTTTCTTAAAGACAGTTTCGCCCCCTCGGCATACCGGAAAACACCAGTATTTACGAGTATATGCTTAAACATTGTTAATTATATGGATACCTACATTAACAAACCAATGCGTATTGATAAAATGTATATGCGCACGCGCGTGTGCAATATTTTTCAATTTCAGCTTTAAAAAAAGTTTTCCGCTCATCCTGACCACATGTGGAAAAAGTTTATATTTCCACGGATATGATATAAACAGTTCTGAATTTTATTTTTAAAGGCAATGTTTTCATTCAGTTAGTACATTTGTATACATTCTGTTCTGATAGGATTAACGCATTCAGTAATCATAAATTGTCGTTGCTGGCCGTAGCAAACGGAAGGGTAACTCGATAGATGTATATAACTGCAGAGCCAATGTTATTTTACATACAAATTTTTGGTTCTAGAATATTCGGAAAGACGAAATGGAAATGGAGAATTGCTGGAGGCAGAAGGTAATAGTACCTCAGCAAATCTGTTTCAATCCTGAAGCTCATCTCGTTGAATTGTTTCCCCAAAGATGAGTATGCTGTGCTATTTCTCCAGTTGACGTTGGAGATAGGGCAGTAGAAGAGAGTGAAAGCCTTAATGAATAGCCTATATAATCCTTGCTTAGATTATATGCCTTTTATCTTAATCGTTATTTAGGTCAATTGACATATATTTTTCTCTCAGCTCTTTCCTGATGAAAGAAAACTTTTTAAATATTAAACTTTTATTTACGGCAATCACCTTAAACTTTCGTTTTGTTATCTTATCATTGTTCTATTATCCACACTGTTCGTGTTTAATTTTGCAGAAATTTCAAATTATAAGCATGAAACGTGAAACTTTAACATGAAACAGCATGCATATTTCAGAGTCTCTGGTCGACCTGCCACACCTCCTCATTTTCATAACCACAATGGCCGTCGCTACTACCGCCATCACAGCATTAAGAAAAGCATCACTAATAAGATGGGTGAAGCAAACTCGAATATAGTGTGATTTTTTTAAAACATCAGTATCACACTACTTGCAACGATACGTACTAATAACTGAAATACTATTTATTGTAACGCTTATCAATTCGTTTTGCAAAGTTCCTGATGTGAAATCGTGTGTTAAAACAGATATTGTTGTATTTCGGGATGGTCAATTTATTTTATTATTTTTTTTCCCGAAAAAACACACGCACTATATTTTTTTCTTCACTCGTTTATTAGAAGCAAGTGGAGCGAAAACACGCACAGAAATGGCGTCACTGAAGAGGTCACATATGTGTGACGAAAGATTTCCGGGCATTGGAGAAGTGTTACAATGATAAAACGACATTAATAAACGAGTGAAGAAAAATTATATATATAGTGCGTATGTTTGTTTAGTAGACATTTTTTTAATAAAAAATGAAATAATAAATAAAATCATCAACCCGAAATACAACACTAGTTAATGCAGCGAGCTGACAGACACGTTAGGACGCCGAGTGAAATGCTTAGCGGCATTTCGTCTGTCTTTACGTTCTGAGTTCAAATTCCGCTCAGGTCAACTTTGCCTTTTATTCTTTCGGGGTCGATAAATTAAGTACCAGCTGCGTACTGGGGTCGATCAAATCGACTGGCCTCTCCTACTCGATATTACATTTCAGGCCCTGTGCCTAGAGTTGAAAAGTATATTTATTGTAAATTTACATTTTAACGTTATTTAATTAAAGCAAACTAGGTCTCATTCACACTTTTTCAGTTCATATACGTCACGCAATATTTGAACAGAGAAAATAAAGAAGACGATTGGCGCTAAGAATTTTTTGCTGCTTGCTAACGTTTATGTAAGCTTGTCGCCATAGTAATGATAGTGATAATAATAACAGTAGTAGTAGTAGTAGTTGATGATGATGATGATGATGATGATGATGATGATGATGATGATGATGATGATGATGATGATGATGATGATGATGATGATGATGATACAATTCCAAGCAGTGGTTCTCATATTTGTTGATCTTTATTGATTGACAGCATGAACATGTACATGTGCTGTCTTGGTGTAAACGATGGGCTATGACAAATATTCTGATCAATACCACATATTTCCTTATCCGTTTCTTGACCATAACCATTTGAGCACATGCCTTAACGGCTGTGCTTCACTGTTCACTTGCAAGTGTAGTAGGGTGTTTCATAGTCATATGCTGAGACGGATCCGGGGAGGGGTGAATAATTCGCCTCTGTAAACATGACTGTTTCGTTCATCATCCATAAACAATCATTGCTGAAGGAACTTTTGAGCGAAATGGGTTACTCGACTAAAAGAAAATCCTAACTGGGCCCCACCTGCAAGGTAATATGCTGTTTATCTTGATATGTGGTTGCCACATAATGCAGATATAGTTGGGAGTCGTGTGCTTGGTGTATGTTTATCAGACGGGTAGTCATAATTGGTATATTGGGTTTCGTATAATTGTACCCCAGTCTCATATCATGGCGTGTCTCCTTCTCTCTGAGTAGTAGTAGTTAAGAGGAGGAAGGGGAGAAGGTGAAGAAGAAGGAGGAGAGGGTAGTAGAGAAGAAGGAGGACTACGAGGGGGACGAAGTGGAGCAGCAGCGTTAACATAAATAATGTAACTATGTTCACAACATCAATATAGGATATTCTTCACCACAGGAACATGGCTGCGTAGAACAGGTCAACATCTGGAAATGCAGTGAGAACACCCCATAAAAAACAAGCAAAACCAAGCAATTTTAGCAACAATATTAACTACTAATTTAGATGCAATGAAAGATTTGCTCCTAAGAAAGCTGGATAAGACCATACGTTTCACATTTTTCAAAAGCACTTGAAAATGAGACGTGAGCTGCTACAATGATGATCCATTCTAAATAAGGTAGGTGATCGATCTGCTTTCCGGCTTTCCAAAAGCATAGATTAAGAAATTGACGTTTAAACTTAGCAACACATATATATTATCCATACTCAAAACAAACGTCACAAAAGTAAATGCAATACTTGGACCCTATTTCGACTTCTCAAGGGATTTTTACAAAATGTGAAGTCTAAGAGAAGCATAAACTGCAATCCTGTGGTGATCAATTTTATACGAAAAAGTGCAAGGTTATATGGGCACTTTTAAGTTTCCATCAGCTAGATTAGATCTCAAAAGCGTTATTGTCGTATAATAATTCAGAGATTAATGACACCTTGACTGATTCATTTTAGATAATTAATAATTGAACTAATTTGTTACTTTACGGTGAATGATCGTGTCGATTAAATTAAATTTAGCTGAGGGTGATTATTTTAGAATGAATTGAACAATGATTTCGTGTTTGAATTTATAGTAGAGAGCATAACATTACGTAAAATATGTGTGCTAACTTTACATATGCACATGCTTATACATGTGTGTGCATGTATGTATGTGTAAAATATATATATATATATATGTATATGTATATATGTGTGTGTGTCTGTGTGTGTGTGCGTGTGCGTGCGTGTGTGTGACCGCTAAATCTCTCTGTCTATTTTTTCATTCCTTTTTTGTTGAAGAGCGCGGTCTCGAAACGTAAAAGATTTTCTCTCTTTCCCGAGCGTCAAACAAATACACATGCTTGTTCATACGCCTGTCTTCGTTCTTTGTAAATTTCAACTATATATATATATATATATATATTTGTAAATTTCAACTATATATATATATACATATATATATATTTCATTTATGGGTTTCAGCCAAGTGGCTGTGGTCATGCTGGATCACCACCGTGATTTTCCGCCTTTATGCTGTACTCTCTTCACGTTCCTTGCATGGCTCTTCTCCTCCACCTGATATAGTCCAATCACGAGTTTTGATGGCACATCTGGTGTATAAGAGAATTTGACATCGCTGCCCTAAACTGTGTCTCATTTCGAGCCATTGGTTCGTCTGGTATCGTGGAAAGGAAAGCGTCGAGTTTTGTCTTGAAAACCTCTATATCCATGTCTTGCAGGTCTCTCAAATGTTTTGGCAGGGCATTTATACATGAATATGTTTAAATATGCATGACTACGAACATGCATGATTATATGTACATATGCGTATATACATTTTTATAATTTTTATACCTTATAAATTAATATTACATTGTTTTTATTAACTAGAAATTTATCTTATTTATATTTATCTTTCCTCAATCATCTCTGTTTTTACTTTATTCATTGTTCTAGATTAATAAGATTTACTTTATCTCTAATCATATTCTGATCAATCTGTAAACCCTTCCTCCGTGCATATTATAATACAAACCATAATGCATAATATTTAGTTTGCTGAAATGAATTGATATGTCCGCATATAACTTCCCAAGATATATCCTTTTTCGTTGATGAAATTATGCTCATGTCTCATAAATACACATTTAATATAAATATATGCAATTAAAGTATCGAGTATTATTTGAAACGGTTGTAAGGATGGAAGAAGACCAATTTGGCAGTAATAAATGATTAACATCTGTATCTCCATTTTCTTTTCTTCTTTTAACTGGTCTTTTAACAGGCATTAGGTATTGAACAAGTATTTTCCTGGGTTGAAACAGCCGTTAAGGATGTTAACTGTTATGTCTCAACGCTACTGCTATCTAGCACGTTCGGATGATCTCTACTCAGCCTCTACACAACTGCTACTCAACACACCTACCACGGCCAGACTACCTCTATTTATGTCTTTGGAGATCCTACTTCTTCTCCTGGGGGCGTCGACACAACATTAATATATCCTGTAAATTAATTGAATATATATATATATATATATATATATTGCACTGTATCTTTATCTCTTGCTTTCCTCTCTTCGAAAGAAAGTAGCACCGTAATGTTTGGAATTTTCTTTTACCTTACTGGATTAATCCCAGTATCTGTAGTTTCAACTGTGATACTATTTCCCTTTGAATTACACTCAATCAAGCTAAAATTCTATGTTCAAAATTATACGAGTAACAGTATTCCACGGTTCTTATTTTCTCTTTTCTCTTAATTTCTATTTCTCTCCTTTATATCTGCAACCAGGGATCGAAATTGATGTCTGTATAATGTTTGACCTCCTATTGTTTTTCTAGTTAATAGCCTGAAAATGGTCAGAGTTCATACTTGGAATGTCTGAAACTAATTTTTCATCTAGAATTTCTAGACTCCAGTCTCATTTACTCTTTTCTCTTCACGGATTCCATTCCTCTTCTTACACTCCATCAAGCTAACATAACTAATGGCAACAGATAATTTTCTATTATTTCCAATAATCCATTGCAGTAACGTTTATGGCAGTATCATATTCAAACCATCTACGCACACACTTTCTCTCTCTCTTCTGAGTAGTATTCGTTTTCCTTTTTTTCCCCAGTTTTCATGTAAAGTATACAGTATATTATATATGTTTCTCAATCTATATGTGTTAGTGAGAGAGTGATTGCTTCGAATTCTGCAGAATGAACACCAGCTTCGCCACATTCTATTAATCACCTCACACAACGCGTCTACATAATATTGTTTCCATATTTGTATACCGATGTGGTACAATTAACTTCCAAAATATTCGTACGCATGAGTACTTTAATATGTCAAAATACATAGATGCATTAAAATATCTCTTCTGTTCTTTGGCGCATTTCTTTTGTATTTCTTATCCACTTTTGTGTTATCAAGAAGCAAGGCGTCTAGGAATTGAGAAAGTAATTATTTTCGTTCGCTACTTAAAAGATAATACACTTTTGTGAGATCTATCTTACAATCAATCAGCATTCATAAACTTTCAAGATTAAGCTCTGTATAGTTGAATTTTAAATGAATTTCACGTCCACGTCATTTCTGTTGGAGAGTTTCCCCAAATATATACGCGTACGCATTCATACATATATGCAGATAAATACATGCATAGCCATATATCACTCTTTATTTTTATATCTTCTTGCATTGAGGGCTTCTTTCACAACAATTTTGATGAAATATATAAATTCTAGACTTTGTCTCCGTTTTTCCATTCAAAAATTTGATTGAAGTGTCGCAGAATGTTGACCATAATCTAAAACTTAATTTAATTTAATTCTAACTTCAACTGATGATGTATTGAAAAATAGCCATATCTGCATATCACTTTTGGTTGAACCTCGAAAGTCTCTAAAATTGGCTCTATAAGCAAACACAACGGAATCCAGGAAATTTCTAAGAACCCAACCAATTATATTACTGCTTTTCATTTGGCACATTTCGGGCATGAATGAAAAGGAATTTTGCTTTCCTGCCAACAGCTAAAATATAAGGATATTATAAGCCTAATATAGGATCCGCTCAAATTTTTGTAAATTTCGTCCTTGTAATTAGGCATAAACAAGAATAATAGTTGTACAATCCCATGAGGAGGGAAATAATTCTCCCTTCTTACGTGTCAGCATGTATTTGTAATGCAATTTGGGACGACTTTTAATGGAGCAAGTTGGAATAAACTCGTATTTAGAGTTAAATAATACAGCAATGAGGACAACATTTTTAGGAATACATTGGTTTGGCATTTTCAGTAAAGAGTATGTTAAATTATATGACGGTATGTCTTTAGCTATTTGCATTATATTTGCCATAGGATTATAGTAACGTTACTCATTGGGACGTTAAAGAATGTGAACGCAGAAATTGACAAAATACGAGACATTTTTTGTGGTTCAATATAAATGGTGTGGGATATTTTATACACTATCTGTTATTTCATTTACTCATGTATTGGTTTGCTATTCATAGGGTCATTTCGCTGAATGTTACAGAGCGCTGACCCAGAATTTAGAATGTACACTATTCTTCATTGGCAATGCCCCAGCAACCTACATTTTTTGGACTGAGATGTATAACTGAATAAATGAATACTTTATACGATGAAACAAGGAATACATTTCGGAATGTTTCAGCAATTTTAGTTGAAAACTATGTGCAGAGATTCTGGTTTTTAGGTATGACATATTCACAGGCTAAAGTACGCAAAGTTTTCATTATGCGTGTAGAAATGTAAACGTATATAATTATGTAGCAGACATATGCACATGTATATGGATGTATGTGGGCTTATATTTACATTCACACATACGCAACACACACATAAATTATCTATTTATCTTTCTATTTACATATCTATCTATCTACATATAGATAGATAGATAGATATATAGATAGATAGATAGATAGATAGATAGATAGATAGATAGATAGGTAGGTAGATAGATAGGTAGATAGATATAAATATACATATAAATATAGATAAAAATGTTAGTGTGAGTATCAGTTTGTATGAGCACATATTTAAAGTTAACGCTGATTGCAAAACCTACGTGATAGGTATATTTTATTTTGATTAATGATTCCAGTAATTAGAATGTCATTTTTTCATTTTGCCAATGTTGAATTCTACTCTGTCACATTTTGAGTCGATTCTACAGAAAAACAATCTCCAGTTAACAGAAAATGAACAAAACAATATGAAACAATAATTCGTCTATGGAAATCGCAATGAAAGGCAAAATATGAATGTATATTGAAAAATTATTCATTGTGAGTAAACATATTTTCTTATGTTGTAGATGTGTAACCATATTTTACGGCAGTACAATACTAGAAACATTACATTATAACATCTCATTTTTATTATATTTTGACACATTATCATTAGCATTTATTTCTTCTGGTTAAAGCTCACTCGGTAAGAGAAAGTAAAGACCGTTATAATTGGCAGATATCATTTTTCTATTTTCGAATTATATTCCATTGATGTTTTCACAAACTTAAATATCAGGTAATTAAATTGTCTTTTACATTACATTGGTATCTTTTAACCTTCATTAACGGCCCAGAAAATTAAATTCACTTAACGTAAACAAACTTTCAATTTATACATATTCGAGGGAGTAAAATCATATAAGAATCAAACTACCCAACATGCTGGAACGCTTGATAAAAAATGCTTCTCCCCTTCCAAAGACAGAATACTTTTACTCTGGAACAAAGAAGTAAACGTAAGTACATCAGAGCGTCATTTTTTCGAAAACGCTTTCTATGTCTAAAAGAACTTAATTTCATTTCATGCTTATGATCAAAATAGGAATATTTTTCATAAATGATATTTCAAGGGAAATCTACAGAAAGAGATGCTGCAGAAATTCATTGCAATGTCATATGCAAAATTGTAAACAATATATATAAAATGTGGTATATGTAGCAGTATTGATTTAATTTTAGAATATTTTTTATTAATTTTCTTAGAAAGTAACGGAGATATTATAGAAAGAATATTTCTGCTCGAAGAACGTATAATTGTCAATGATCTAATATTCTGGACACAACGACGTTATGCGATGAGTGATTACAACTGACAAAATGGAATTAAATTCGTACAAATTTCAACCTTACACATGATATCATTTATGGGACAATTACTGATTGTATGCACTTTCTAAATTATATATTAATTTCTATTACTCCCAATATGAATCAAATATAAAAGTCAATCACGCGCTGGGAGGTGTTAAGAATTTGTTTTTTTGGATGCATTTCATGGACATATTTTGGCGTATTGCTTTATTTATGATGAGGTGTTGTGCATTACAAGTAAATCACTGAAGAGTTAACTCATTGTTGTAATTTGCTAGGTACAATTTATTCTAGCAGCAAAATTTTTAATATGATTTCAGCATATCTAATTTATTTGCGTTTTCAAATAAGTTGCTTTGGCTTTCAAGCGTGCAACATTATTTGAATGTGATGAGTGATATGTACTGAACGCAATGCAATATTTTACATAATATTTCATGCCTTCATAAGTATCACTTTCCCTTCATTCATGAATAGGAGTTAAACTTTAAAAACCTGCCTTTCTAAGAAGTTATGCTGACTCAGATTTACCAAATTATTTGTTTGATTTTCTCGCTATCCTCTCGTTAATATAGACTCATGCAATATGGTAACTCTTAATCATTTACAGATGAGTATAACATTGCCTGTTTTATTATCCTCTGAAGAACGAAGTGAAAGGAAAGTAAAGTTAACCCATTTGGTGAATAGTGGATCACTAAGCATGCAAGCTGCACATGCCGATGATCACGTGCATTGATCCCACATATTTCTATAAAAATGAATGCAACAATGATTTTACAGTAGGAAGCTACACTCCGTGAAGAAAGCAAGCTGGTTTCAATATGTAAAACCTGAGCATATCTTTTTTCCTCTACTGTGATACACAAACGATATTCTATAACAATATATATTAGATGATTTAGATAGTGCAATGTACGATCTTCTGCTAGAAAGCATCGGTTATAATATTAATATGAATGAGATAGAAATCATCATATAACAGATCAATCACTATAACATAATTTTCAAGTGAACTTCATAACATTCGGGAAGGAAATGGGTTAATAATAAATGATCGAAATTTGAAATGAAGATAACAACGATACCTTGTCAATTATATTAGCCCAAGTATTTACATTTACGCACGCGATCTTATTTCGAAGGTTGGGTTTTAATCTAATTCGTTTCATTTTCACAAGCTGTTTTGTTGTCAGAAAGAATAGGGGATGGGAAATGATTAGCTTATTGCTATGTAACTTAGTGTGGGTAGTGAGGAATTACCTAATTAATTATAATTTCATTGCAAATGAAGAGAAAAGAAATCGATATAATTTCAGTTTTAACAAAGCAAGTCACGAGGAACCTTCCAAGAAATGTAATAATGAAAATTAACCACAAGTGTAATGTGTTCCATGCACTAGCGAATGATCTTGGCGCTACGATAATGTCATCGCATATTTTCGACTACATTCTCGTCGTGTTATATATATATAGTACCAATACTGCCAGGGAAAGATGACTCAACAATTATTAATCTTAGTGATATCTGACACGATAGATTATGTAAAATATCCATTTACAAGCTGTGCGTGAAGACAAAACAGATTCGGAAATGAGAATGTAGTGAACCAAGTTACGTAAAATATATCATATCATCTCTTGCTGTAGTGGAATAATGTTTAGTCTTAATGGATTTATCTCGACATATAGATTAATTGAATTTACCATGAATTACATGAAAAGGAATGTGGTAATCCTTATCTTAAAAACAAAATACATCAGTTAGAATAGGATGACCCTTGTGTATCTTAGCCTGAGCAAAAATCATCTGTCACTGCTACGCCGCGAAAAGTGAGGATGTATTGTGAATATATATTAGGGGTAAAGTTTCCAATGAGATCACCCACCTCCAGCATGTCATATCTTATTATATAGATGTTGAGCAGGATTTCGTCTTTATCATCAACCCTTCAGAAACCGTCACACTTATTTGCTGTGATAGTTATTGGAATTCTAAGTTCGAAGTTACTTATCGTAAATTGCTTTGCGACGTAAAGTTTTTTTCCCCGCGGGTAGGGGTTGTCTATCGCAATAGATGAATACAAATCAATAATATCCCATAAAATGCAATTTGCAGCCGACCTTAACTTCAATACTGTACACCCAAGTCCTTGCGACGTTATTAGAGTTCTGGTGAAGAAAGCACGAGGTTTTCATAATATTGAAGTCAATACTGTAACGCCGACAATTATCTACCAATTCTCAGTTTGTTTGTGGGTTGCATAAGTAGCTTATATTTGGAAATTCAAGTGAAAATCTACCGTAAGATATTTAAGGACCATAGCAAAGGACTTAACCATTTTATTTATCGTGTATCCTGTTTTAACAGACACGCTAGTTCATTTGTTTTGGGAGCTGTGGCAATGTATGCTAAATGGATGGTTTCCCTACTCTGTTTGTTAATGATATGAAGCCGAATGTGCCTCGTGGATCAGAAATACATACACTCACACATGCACACATGCAAACACGCAAACACACACGCATATTTATACATCCGT
>NC_068983.1:50636306-50639103 GCF_001194135.2 Octopus bimaculoides
ATATATATGCGAGTAAAAATAAATACAAAAAAAGGGGTTTTGTATGATTGTGTATAGAGGAATATATTATTTTTAAAAGAGTTCCAACACTGTCTGTTTTTTATGTTTTATTTATATTCCTGCAAAACCAATGTGGGATATAGAATATGGAATATACAATATATAATATACAATAAAAATGGATGGTACAATGAAATAAAGTATTGAATGTCTTATTGAATATATGAAATATGTCTTATTGAATAGATGAAATATTTAATCGAGAATTAAACAAAAAATCCGGAAACTGTTATTGTGATGTTGATATTCTCTAAAGCCTCATAATTTGGTAGGCTGGTACATAACATCGCAACATTACTCAGCAATAGTTTCAAATTAAGTAGAATACATAAACCTGTGTCTCGGCTTACTTGTCAAGTAACATCAGTAATGTTTGATGCGGTACTGAAAAGACACCGCTAAAGAAACAAATTATATTAAATTTAATACAACAACCGCTTTTCTTCTCGATTTCATTCGATTTATTTTTTCTATGTGTATATCTTATATAACAGAAAGAAGCGAAACTACAATACATTGTCTTCAGGCATAGTTACTTTCAAATTAAATTACTAGTTTATCATATTGTTCAGCTTATAAGACAGTATATATGCATATTCATTCAGAGTAAATGATAGAGTGGATTTATGCTACTTAAAGTACAAAAGCTTTTAATAAACGAAAAAGATATTTTATATTTTATCATAAATTTAAAGCAGGATACATTACACCCTGTCTATAAAATATTGCAGTAATGTTTATGTTTATACATCTGTTATACTTGACGTTGCTTTGACCTTAATTAAACGGTTCGTGGAAAAGAACATGGGCATGTTCATACAGCACCAGGAGAGAAGACACACAGACAAAATAAACTAGTAAAGAAATTACTGGATAATTCCAGATCCCAGATTTCTGGCTCTGCATAAGAAATCCTCTGCCTTCATCAGATATATATATATACGAACGCATACGTATATATACGAACGCATACGTATATACGCACGTATGAACACGACCAGTTTAAATCGCCCGGCTAAAACTCCTCGTGTGATATGGTCAGAATACTACCGCAGTGAATATAATGATAAAATAAATGTATAAATTTATATAAATAAGGATAAGATCGATATTCAAATACCGATCTTATCACGTGGCTAACATGGGAATAAAAACCTTCAAAGGTAATAATTATTTAAAATTATAATTTAGGGTATCTAAGAGATACCACCACGTTCATCTTGTCTCTTTGTCTTCTCTCCTGGTGCTGCTGTATGAACATTTAATATGGTTTTAGAGTCACGTTTTGACTGCTATTTCCAGCGTGGTGGTATCTCTTAGATACCCTAAGTTATAATTTTAGATAATTATTACATTTGAAGGTTTTTATTCCCATGCTGGCCACCTCATAAGATCAATATTTAAATATCGATATTATCCTTCTTCATATATATATATCCGTGTATATATTTGTGTGTGTGAGTATGTGTGCTTGTATGAGTGTGTGTGTATGAGTGTGTATTTTAATATTAATATATACGATTTCTCGAGACCCCTATTTATATTTGAATCATTTATTGATTTACTTGAAAAGTTGGAAATTTTTTCGTGCCCACAAGTCTGGGGCATAAAATATATCTATCAAGATTAACATATTTAACTGAGAAATGGTGACTTACAAATAATACACTTGTATTTATATATCCATTCCTTGGAGTTCTTCAATATTCACTTTTCGTTATAAACGCACAATTCGTTTAACGCAGCCAAGTTTTCCTTGACTTGTATTTGATATAATGCTACATTAATTTCGGGGACTTTAACTTGAAGTAAGAGAGCGAGAGAGAGGGAGAGAGAGAGAGAGAGAGAGAGAGAGAGATAGATAGAGAGAGAGAGAGAGAGAGAGAGAGAAATATATAGAGGGAGATAACTAAATTCAGCAATTCATTTTCTCGGTAACTTTGTCATTTCACATATCATGACCGTTAATTACATATAACCTATATTACTCATATTATGTTACAAAATTTATGGGCTAGTGTCTTATAGCTTTATAATTTAAACAAAATGATCTGTTGTTTTGTGGTTTGGAATCTATGCGGCACCTCTATTTTCTGCAGTAGGAATTACCTACAATTACCGAGCAAACGACATACCAAGTTTAGCCAAATACAACATGTCAATAGTTAAAGCAAGTTAGATATATTTCCTTAGAAATAAATATTCGGAATGGTTTACTAAGCAAATCATTGCTGGGCCATTTGCTGACTATAAGGCAACCTCGTTAACAAAAGTCGACGAACGAGAAATGAGGTTTTAAGAAATATCGTCAATGAAGTCTGAATGAAAACATTAAAATGTCAACAAAAGATTTATATTTCATTTCTACTTATATAGTTTCATATTTCCTTTCAATTTCCATTCGTTAGTATTGTAGTTGTGTTTGATACCATGATTATTGATTTTATGATCGTTCGTATATTGAAAACTGAAAAGTGACAGTTCCAAATTGAATGTATTTCTGTACTTAGATTATTCTACACTGTTAAACAGTCTTCAATATTTTTTTCCTTAACTTTTCGCTGTTGTTAGGGGAAAATAGCACTAAACGCGAACTGGGGGTCAGTGAAAGCGTGTACATCTTTAGCATTCCAATGCAGTCAATCTAAGGTAAAAGTGACTATACATTAGCAAATGGTAATAGAGCCATTATCATTGAATTCACAGCACTGACGCCCTGCAACTCTGCATATATATA
>NC_068983.1:50639229-50645381 GCF_001194135.2 Octopus bimaculoides
TATATATGTATGTATGCATATATATTACATTGCTCAATATCTTCATTCATTAAAAATCTGCAATGATTTTTACTTCGTTTAAACTAAATAAAACAACATTTATTTCTTGGGGATATGCGCGTTTGATAATTGCTCACATACGCAGTTTTAATTTCGTTATTTCCAATTCAATTTCCCATGAGATTATCTTAGATTTGTTTATCCACCCACACGCACTCAACAACAGCCATGCATATATCTGATCGCCTTTCTGTCCTTCTACTAGTTATATACATACATACATACATACACACATCCATACATACATACATACATTTACAAGCACACATACATACAAACAAGCTCACTCACACACACACACAACATTGCTCTTCATTCCAATTCAATGTAAATCATCCCAGCAAAATTATTCATCTGGTTATTTGAAGTGATCAATATTTGGCCATTGTCATTAATTCAGTTTTCTTACGAATCGAATTTTCAAGCACTATTACAATTAATTCTTAATTTCTTTTTCACAAATGCTGAATCACCGATTATTTTATAATACGGTTCATTTGCAAGATATCAAAATTAACGTTGTGCAAAATTACAGAATCGGAATCTTTATGTAAGTTAATTAAATGTATCTTCATATTAAATTGCATAGTACTCATATTCTCATCTAATTAATCTGCCGATATTTACTTTAGTTTTGTTTTAACATTTGCTATTCGTGTTATAGCTACGCCACACTATTTTGTCTGATACGTTTATTTAGTTCATGTTACGTCTGTGTGACGCTACATAACTCAACTCACCACTCAGTTTTGTAGAGTTTCAATTTTATGGCATTCATTTGTATACTGCTTCTGTTCTCAACCTATATATTCTACTTACGAACATTTAAGAAGAATAAATTTTCGCTTGCAATTATATACAATTCAATAGATATAGGTATGTTACACATATCTTTACTGACATTTCCAGATGTAAAAACTCCGTTTATAGACACATTATCTGAAAGCAGCTAAACCTTATAAATTATCATTGCTTTATAGGAAAATAGCAGAAATCTCTAAAGTTATATGCAAAATTTATTGCATAAAGAAACATCTATTTATGATATGGACGAGATGTAACGACATTTACAGCAGCAAAACCAGTCAATAACAGAGAAACCACATTTCATGTAACCTGAAATGTTATAATCTCAATAATGCAAAGCATTTTGGGTGGGTCAGACGATAATTACAGAATTATTTTTATTTGTGTTGTTTATCTCATTCTTCGACTGTATGTTATGAGATCAACAAGGGAAATGTTACTAAATAATTCTACCCATTTAATTAATCCTTCCATCGCATGTGACAAGTTACTGTATTTTAAAGAAGGATATATAGACGACTGTCTTAAAATTTGAACCAAATCCAACTCGGTAGATGGTCTCATCGAACATTTTCTTGAATTGCATCGGCGAATATAATACCGGTGAAATCAAAACATATGATTCATAGAGATAGATGATTATTCTGTGAAATACTTCTTAATGTTCATGTGCAAAAGAAAATTCCAATTAATCCAACGAAGCTAAATTAAATGATGAATTAATTAACGCAACATCAGAGTCTTCTGAAGGAAAAATCAGACTTATTCATGGAAATATTCTTCATTAACATGCAGTTGAACCACCGGTGTGATGCATTTGAGATTTAAAATAGATGATGGCTTTAAGATTTAATCAGAAAACAGTAATAATATTTGAAGATATATGTTAGTCAAAAATATCTGGGCAATGTGGAAAACATTACTTATCGGAAAAATTTAATTTATATCTGATAACTATTCTAACAATCCTGTATGTAACTAACGGGTGCTAAGCCAATCGATCCTATTTATGAATATGCACAAATGTTTACGAGATATCAGTAAATATATTGTTGATGCCCACGAGATCAAAGAAAATGTCAAGTGTGATGGGAATCATACTTTGAATGGAAAAGAAGTAACTCAAAAACCCAAATTATATTTTGCATCGAGTTTCTCGTTTAGGGATTCAGAGATATGGAAATAGGTATTTTGATATATTTTGTAACAATTATTGTTCTAATGCTATAAAAGAACAAGAAATGAATTGGTGACAGCTAAGAAAACATGCCATATAATATACGCATTTGGCATTTCATATCAAACACCACGGAATACAATGTAAAATGATGAAACAAAGTTGATAATAATGCTATGAGAAACTTCGATAAGTTCAAATATAATATATTTTATATATATTTCACACCTCCCACTCGGTACATATATCCAATAAAAAAAATCATTTTTAAAAGGCATAATTTGACATATCAATAAAGGCAACAAATTAACTTAAATCTAAAGAGATATATAAAATGATGAACAATATTGAATTATCTCTAAATAATATTTTCATTTGTTGATTTAAAGGGGTATGTTATAGGTGTTGCATGCTGTTGATTGATAATCTCATTGGTTTATAAGGTTTATAAATCTTTCATGATCAATGTCAGTAATATGCGATGAGTTGGTAATATACTGATTAGATACAGTCCTTCACCCGTTCTAAGTAATTCACTAGATTAAGTATATTCCTGTGTTTAAAGTAGACACATATTGCACATTTATTTATAATCATATTGATCATAAAAGCAATCCCTTTATTGCCAAGTATCCAATTAACCGTACGCTTATGACCCCAACATGACCGACACCAAAACTTCCATGAAACCGCCATTCAAAGATAAGCTCAGTTCGGCAATTATTATTGATTTCAAATTTTGGAAAAAGGCCGGCAAGTTCGGTTGTAGGATAAGTCGATTACATCGTCTCTAGTACTCAATTGATACTTATTTGATCGCCCCAAAAGGATGAAAGGCAAAATCCACCTCGGCGGAATTTTGAACTCACACGTGAAGACGACATGCTGACATTTCTGTCTGCCCGATGCCTTAGTTAGGATATTACGAACGCTCAATGCGAATAAAATGAAAGCAAAAAAAAAAAATAAGAAGAACCATGAACAAACAACTTACACATGTTGAAATGTCTAAGAGTGGAAAAACAATTAGAAACTTGAAAAGACATCTCAAAATAAATTGAGGTATATTGTAGGTAATAAATTTGATCATACTACGAAACTTGTTGAAATCAATCACAGAAGCTTGCTATGCATGGTTTACACCCCAGCAAAAGCATCAGCTCCCTAAAAATATCCGACATTCAATCTGAAATGGATAGAACATGGAAAGAATGATACTATTAACACAATACATTGATGACTTAGGTACATGCTATAAAGTCGTGGAATATACGTATACACTACGCAAACAATATTTAAGATATTTTGAAAACAAATTATTTGCAATTAGTCAATTCAATTTTAGATTTTTTGGCAAATTATAACAGTGCAAAGGGCTCTTGTATGACCCACAACATTAGAATGGAAGAAGTACTAAAATCAAAGTAGACTGCAATATACGTTAAAAGGAATTAGCTCTTTTACTGTCAGCTGAACTTTACAATAAAAAGGAAACTGTTTTGCCTGAGCCTCAAACCATAACTGGAGTTTGGCCAAGTGGTAATGTTACAACAGATGATACGAAACAATCCATAAAATGTAAGTACTGTAGAAAAGAAAATTTAGAAACTTATGAACTTATGATGAACATAGAATATACAGTGAAGATGCCACATAACTAAGAGAATCGAAGAAAGCAATATAAACTGTATAATTCAATGAAATAATCATATCACACAATGCAGCATAATTGATAAGAGAACTGAAGAACTCGTAAATATCATCACAGAAAGAGTTCCATATTCGGTTCATTGGACGAAAAGCGCTGTAATTCTAACAACACACAACTGAACACATTGAAAACATCTACAAGACAAATCGTTGCTCCCATTCAAACATAGACGTGAAGAACAGTTATAAAACAAATTTTGAAAGTAAATACGAAAGGAACATAACAAATCATATTGATAATATTATGAATAACCACTTTCAGTAAACATATGATCAATAATCTATACATAAGAAGCTATGAACCCACACACTTCAGAATAAATGAAACATTTACAACAAAGAAACGCTAACTGGTTTTATAAAACTATATATGAAACTGACTATGGCAATATATATATAACAAGAGATCAGGAGATTTCTCTAAGCTACGATGATATAAAACCCCATAGGAATTAACAAGACAAGACATATTCCGCTCGTGCAAATCAAGTTTTTAAATGCTACAAATCGGAATCTCAAAAAGCTGAATAACATAATACACTCAATAGTGAAATAGTTAATGCCTGAATAATACTATGTGATAAGATTTGTCACTCCTCATGAACGTACGTAACGTATAGCGCAGAGAAAGGACATACAAAAGAGTTGAACAATATATGCGCAAAAACTTGCGTAACGTAGATATTTTAATAGATTGACAGGACTAACTAAAGTGAAATTAATATATATATGTATATATATATTCAGTGTAACAATATATAAAAGGGAAAAGTTTCTAGAGTTAAAAAAAAGTGAAACAAATAATCCCAGGAAAACATATCGTGCTCAAAAAGCTTAGAAAAATTTTAGCGATTCTTCAAAGAGGAATGCAATTGAAAGGAACGTCAATAAACATACAACCCTGGGGAAAATTCTCCAGCAGCAAAATAACAACAGCCGTATTGCCAACATATATAACATCAATCAGTTTAATATAATAGTAACTAATAAAAATCATATTTCTGTACACGGAATGTAGATACTGGAAGCCTCAAATCCCCGATGATTACAAAATCTATAGACAAAATATAACTGATTTCCCGATATGGATGCATTTTACTAAAAACGGTCACTCACTGATTGGTTAGAAATATACTACAATTTTACATGAATTACACATCGATGAAAATTAATGCATGATAGGAGGAAAATATAACTGAATCTGCAAGGCGTATATAGGGGTTTTTGAAAACAAATCTTGTTTAAGTGCTGAAGCCAAATTATTTTTTTCGCAATATCTATACACGACTTTTAGAAACTTATAAGACATAATACATGTAGAGGAAAACAACAGTTGAGCAGCAAGATGATATAACTGAATGAAAACGGAAATCTATTCGTCTAAGTTAAGAATGCAGGCATAAACACCTGAGAAACCTAAATAATAATTATGAATTCCATGGTTACTTTACAAGTTATGCGACCTCCAGAGCTTAGACAGTAAATCCAAACCGACACGATAAACACATCTAAGTAAAAATCTGATACATCTAAAATTCATTTACAAAGCGAAGAAATTACTGAAAATCGAAACAAAGAATATTGTTATAATAAAAATAGAGACGTTAGACTAGTTATTCCAATAAACCAATGTTTGACCTAAAATATTCTCACTTTATTCGAGTCAATAACGCTCATCATAAAGAATAGGTATCATAAAGAACAATTTTTTGATGGATTATTCTCCTGCATCACTCTCTACACTTCCCGTCAGAAGGGGTACATGATGTAAAATTTGTTTTGTACTGAATGCCGAACAATCTCCCTCTTTAATCATTCTGATTCTTTTGCAAAACTAGTCGCATCATTAGATCTAAAACTGCATTCCAATGGATTATCCTTAGGAAGTGGAAAATATGCTTCCATTGTCCCCATCAACGAAAACATGATTTGCAATTTGAATACATATTCCACAAGGGAGTTAGAGTTACGTGTAGAAATCTTAAGAGGATCGGAAAGATTATAATTCATTTTGAGCACAAAATATTATCCGTAGAGGCAGCTTTCATCTATGCAATTAGCTATTAATAAGATATTCAGTTTGGAAAATAAAGTGTAACTATACTTCGTATTGTAGTGTGATATCTAGATCTTCTGCATTTCAAATTGTTATCAGTGAGGCCTTACTAGTACAGAGCAAAATTGTTTCAACGTCTTTGTCGAAATAGTATTTTAATTATATCAATGCCTGAAGAATTCAGTAAAATAAGCTTCTGTGCAGTTTTCCTCTCGAATTAATTGAGGTCTGTTTTTACCTAAAAAGCATTTTTCTATCTGTTATGTCATGTTAAAAACAAAAAGAAAATTAGATGTATAAAGATAAGAAAGGTATACATGCATACGCATATATATATATATA
>NC_068983.1:50645605-50653503 GCF_001194135.2 Octopus bimaculoides
AGAGAGAGAGAGAGAGAGAGAGAGAGAGAGAGAGAGAGAGAGAGAGAGAGAGAGAGAGATGAAATCAAGCTGGCATTCTATACGATCCACAATCTTTCAATTGTATTCTGCCCCGAAATTAGGATGTGTCCTTCATACTGTTATTCAGTATATTAACAATACAAGTGATATTACCCACTAACGCACTCTCCTATATTAACGATATTTTACATTCCTCCTTCAACTTCTGCGAACATACTTCATGCACTTGCACATAAGGCACCTCAAGGAAATAAGGTAATTGGTGTGAAGTCGCTATCCATCGAAATCTTGTTTTATAGCTTCACCATTCTTAATTTGAAATAACGTGCATTAAATGCCTTAGATACAGAAAGTAAAATAAAATTACACGTCTTCTTCAGAAGCCGTCAAACTCATAGAATTTATATATTTTTGCTAAATTTGATAGATTCAGTTAAGTATTTCGAGTAGAATTTATTTCGAAATATGCAAAAAGACCAAATATCTTTGGTTATTATACTAGATTTGTAGTTAATGAATCTGGAGAAAGAAATGTTCCGGTCCTCACAGATCAATTTCAAAAAGAATTAATCAGACAATTTTTGTTCCGTTGAAATTGTCATAATTCAGCGCAAACAAAACAATACTACATAAGGAAAACAATTCCATCCCAGAGGACCGAGGTTCTGGAGGGGCATGATAGGGCGTAAATCTGAAATATGTCAGAAACACCTTTTAATTAACCTAATCTTCTCATCCAACAATTCATTAGCTGACACATACAAAATTACGAAGCTATTTATCCCAGCTGTTTCCTATCGAAGCATATCTGCTTATTCCATTATTACAACCTCTATATGTCTATTATTTGTGTTTTATGCAAAACTATATATATATATAAGAATATATCTGATTGTGTTAATGTATTTCTGCGTATGTACTGAGAGGCTGACGCATCCCAAGACTAAGAAGTGTTGCAAGGCCGAAAAGTTATCGGATGCCTGAGCGGTAGAGGTTCTTGTAGAATTAGAAAGGTAAGGGAGACAAATGTGCATCCTATTGATCATGAGGCTGGAGCGAATCCGCTAGTCTTCAAATTCCAAATAGTCCAAATGATATACATCAGTTTCTTTCCAGGTTATCTGTTTCAAAAACAATAGCTCCGTCCCAGATGCGGTTACAGTTCTGTATTTCATACTTCATTTGACATTATAGAATAGCAGCAGCTTTTGAGAGGGTGAAATACTTACTTGATCTCAGGAGATTTAATTCTTAAGTGATTAGCTCACGAGAGTACTTTGGTGAATGTGAGACCCAGCATAGGAATGCTCTAGCTGAATACTGCTCATGATTACTGGGTGAGTATTGCGATGGTGTATGCGTAGTATAATTCGTGCTTGCGTTGTGTTACTGTTAAATGTTGCTCTTAATGTTTCACATTATACAATAAATGTATGTTTGGCACCTAGTGTTATTAGATGTTCTCTCAATTGTTTGATGTTATAGGTGTTCTTTTTAATTTCTATGGCAAAGTTGGCTCATTTACATTTCTTGATAAGAAGTCATCAATAAATCTGATAATGCACCTCTTGTACATTTTGTATGTTAGCCTACATCTAAATTTGAAATCAATATAGATTGCAATATCCCTACTAACCGAGAGATTAACTCACAAAATTAGCTATTTTTTTGTCATAATTCGTCGATAGATTTACACAGCATTTAGTATTCTCACAAATATATATTCTCACATCTCACAAATATATACAAACATACATCTGATACTGGACAAAATTACCTTCAATAAATGTCACAAAACCTAAACTGCATAGTTTGTAAAATATAAATTCCGAAGCACAATCCTTCATATGCTACATATCAAAGAGTTCAAATGCTAAAACGATATCAGGTATAAAATACAATGCCGACAGTAAGTATGACTACGTTTGCAAAAGCTTTATTTCTAGTTCCATCGGAGGTAATGTATTTAGTGCAGTAGTTGGAAAGAAGTAATGGGAACTGTTTAACATTGAATGTAGCGCAAGCAGTAAACAGGACAAAATGTTTTTCGTCCGCCTTTACGTTCTAAGTTCAAGTTCCAACAACTGAATCTAATATTAAATGCAACAGAAATAAATGAATTAACCAAGAAATAATTCAAAAAGTTTGAAATATATTTATGTACACAGTACATTGGCAAACTGAAATGTTTTTGCTTCTCATCTCATCCATTTTTTGCACTAGCTACAGATTAAGCATAATACATAAACGCACTAATGGAACATATATTGCATCAACATTGTATATATTCTCACTACACATCGAACATGTCGTAAGCAATACAAATATAATACATGTCATTTCTCCCATTTTTAAGATGTGAGTATGCTCTCAGAATTTGATTCATAAACGATATGCTAAAGCAGAAAATGCGTCTTCAGAAAATACGACGTGCGTTCAAAAATGCCAAAGGTAATGCTATGTTGGAGAAATTATTTGGACGGGAGGTGACACCACTATTCAATTCTCGTGCCAGTAGGCCTCGTCAGCACCCGGCTGCTGCCCTTGCTGTACAAACCTGTAATGTGCGCTCGTCGATGATTCGTCTGACAACATAAAAGAACGCATCGAGTTGAGACCATGCAACTATGTCTCCTCACTAATAATGAGAGTCGTCATGAAGTCTGGGTTGTGGTTTGCTCATTACAGCATATCCTGATGGATGTCCATGGGGTGTTGTTTCTGATTATCTGTCAGCACCTTGGGGATGAGTTTTGCCGACGTTCTCCGCGTGTACACATTCTTCATTAAAATGGAATGCAGTAATCCTGTGCTTATCCCACCTTATGAACAATTTCCCGGATACTTATACAAAGTTCTTCCATGACTATCATCGATCTCTCTCAATCAGTTCCTCATTTCGGCTTGTAGATGGCCTACCTGAGCATGGCTCGCTCTCCACTAGAGTGTGGATATGTTTGAAGCTCTTATACCACTCATCGATCTGAGGTTTGCCCATGGTATCATCGTCAGAGACATGCTGATCTTTTTGAATGGTTTGAGCTTAAGCATCACCAAAATTGTGTCAAAACCTGATGCAATATCTCTGCTGGATGAGTTTGGTGAAAATGAAATCCAACCAGCGCAGCTGTTACGCTAGTTGTAACAACCACGAACTAATGCGGCTTAGAAACACGAAGATTTTCAAGCATGCTTGTGTACGGTGACGTCAGATTACACCCAAAGATGTTTTCCTCGTTGCATTAGCTTTAGTTTGGGAAGGACAAAATAAAATTGGACACACCTCGTATATGAATTGAAACTATATACTTAAAATGAAAACAATAAAAACATTGAGATATCTAACAGAAATGATGTCGTGTATGCAAGAGCAATAGACACAATTAAATTAATATATGGAGTATGTAATCTGAACGGAAAATCAGAGTCATATATAACCATGTAAATCACAAAATAGAAAAAAAAAAACCTCTAATATATTTATAAGATGCTTATGAAAAATAAATGTGACCGTAATATACACAATAGAAGCAAGTACTGCATAAAAAGGAAAATATAATGCTTTTAGGAGAGAACATTAAATTAATAGAAATTTTAGCAAAAATTTGGAAATGACAGTGCTGAGTATATATGAAGCAATAAAAACATCTGAAACAGAGAGAGAACAGAATAACAGCCAAGAAATCACGAAAAAAAACATATTCATCATATATAGTTGCTCCTGTTTTTAGGATCTATAGGTAAACAAAAACTGAGAGAAATTTAAAACTACGTTTACTGGGATGTCAAAAGCTAAATAAACACGTTAGAAATCCAGCCTGCTTTTATATACAGAACGCTACTTATAATATATAATCCCCATCGTTAATGAAGCAAATACCTAAGAGGAAAAATTAATGTACGAGAAATCTAATGCCTTACAAGAGTTATCTTTGATTTGGTGATATTTCTACTTATCAACAAATTAGCCAGTATGAAAATATATCACGATTCTTAAAATCAAAATGTATGTTCTGCTCAAAATGAAAACAAAAATTTACTAACATTAGCTGAAAATAGAACAAAACTTAAAGCAATATAGACAACATCAGAAAATAAAATCTATAGGAAAAAGAAATTATCGCAATAAAATAAATGAAAACACTGTCCCTCCTTTATATGACACATGGTAGAAAAGTATTGATGTAATAACAAATATTGGCTTTATTAGTTAGATTTAATGGCGGCATAAATACACAACAGTCATTAAGTAAAGGTGATGTGAAGCTCAAAATTATGAATTCGTTTTATTTTCCAGATATTGTTAGTAACTCTAAAGTGTGCACTTAAGTTTCTTTCGAAAATGATGTCAGAAATGTAATGCTACGTAACCAAGCAACACAATATTTCCCAGTCGACATGACAATATATCTTATAACTAAAATATATATGTCATCCTAAGGACTCACAAAATGTTTGTAACACCGAAACAATGCTTACAATGTGTGATGGTAAGCCCCGAAAAAACATGGACTGGGCGAAGAAAATAAACAGCTTTGGTGTATTCATATACAACAGTTATGTGAGCAGACTTGAAGGAAATTGAATAGAAGGCTCAGAATCATGGGAGTTACTGGATATGTTGAAACTTTTACCTGTCGTGAAGTCCATGGTGCAGTGTAAAATTATAATAAGGACTGAGAAACTGAAGTACTCATGAAAACAGGACGGTTCTTTCTGCCCTAAAGATTAACAAACAATCCAATCTAACTTTTCAGGCGTGAGATTGAAAGAAACGGTAATGCGTCATGCAGTGTAGAGAACTCAGATTCTTCTGAGGTGGCTGTAAAAGTCCTTTGAGAGTTTCCGTTAAGATAACCATGTCGGAATCATAAGCATGTTCTAGAAAATGAATTCACTTCAATGAGAAGATCCCGTTTCTGAAAGTAATAGACTTTCTGCAATACTCTAAAGCGTACCAGCACGACAAAATATATTTATGATGGAGGTGAGGAGACAGTGTAACAGAAATAAGATTTGGAAAGCATAGCGGAGGACGCTGAATGCCTCATGTGAATGAAAATGATGACGGCGACGGAGAGGATAATGAAATGAAATGAAATGTTTTCGAAGCTCAAACGGAAGCTTTATCAACATGTGGTAGAGAGATTGGTCAATGGATATAACCTGAATATATTTCCCGAAGAACGAATACGGTTGGATTGCATGAGGCAATATCAATATAGGACATCAATATTGAAAATGAAGACGTCGATGGATTCCTACATCAAACTCTAGATTAAACAGATAGATAATACGTAAATTTCTGGCAAAAATTCAGAAAAAAAAATCGTTAGACACCAGAGAAAAATATGTGCCTTGCTCTACCTCGATTATTGGTGGATTCCCAACCGGGTGTGTAATAAAATTTTCATACTTTATATTCTGTTATATATCTTTTTTGACATATCATATGTATCTATACACCAATTTATTAATACTTTGTTATGCTTTTTTCTGGTTTCTACATGTAGTCGTAGCACTTCTTCCATCACATTATTCGCCATTATATCATTAAACTTTATCAATCAAAATTCTCTTTTATTGCAATATAAAATGTTTCTTCGCGTATCTTTTAGCTTGTCCTTAAGCGGCGATTTTTATTATTATTTGAATCCAGCATATTTCACAGCACGCCGGTCAACATTCCTTGCGGCATTTCATTCTCCTGTAAGTTCTAAGTACAAATGTCGCAGCGGGGCGAATTTGTTTTCTTCTTTTCATGGTCAAAATCTATTAACTGGGATCGGTATACTCGACTAACCTCCCTGCTTAGACAAACTTTCTTCTTCTTCTTCTTCTTCTTCTTCTTCTTCTTCTTCTTCTTCTTCTTCTTCTTCTTCTTCTTCTTCTTCTTCTTCTTATTATTATTATTATTATTATTATTATTATTATTATTATTATTATTATTATTATTATTATTATTATTATTATTATTTCTCTGCTTAATATATCACTATTATATATATATATATCACTCTATACTTAATATATCACTCTATATCACTATTTCTTTGTACCTCGCTCTTCAACCTTTTAACCTCCTCCTTTGAAGTAAGCGTGATACACACACCACAGGTATGTACAAAAGTAGCAAAACTTAGCGTATAAATATTATTGATTATTGCTGAGTGAGAGAGCAGGGCATTCCATCAAAGTGACACTGGGTTAAAATAATGAAACCTAGTATACACATCATGATTGTCCCTCTGATAAGGGCACATCAGGTATATGCATTACGGCCATATGTGCGCGACATTCTGATCTCATATCAAGTCTAACAGCGCATGGCCTTGCTGGTGGGGCCTAGTTGGAATTTTCTTTAGGTCGAGTAAACCATCCCGCTTAAAAGGTCCTTGAATAAGGGTTGTTTAAGGATGTTAAACAAAACACCTATGTTCTCAGATGTGAATTATTCAAGCCCCAAAGAATGCCTCTCAACATATGGCTATGATGCTCCCCCACTACTTCTGTTCGTGATCAGAGATGCACATATCGTCATCCACTAAGGGACATGCTCAACTGGTTAAAGTCAAACAACTGACAAGCAAATCTTTGATACTGAGCAGAATATTTGCTGTAGCCCATCTTTTATACCCAGGCAAAAAAATGTACATGATAACACTTCTAATCAGTTAAGATGAAAAGTCATGAGAGACACTGCCTGATAGTGCATAAAGACATTCATTATTATTATTATTATTATCATTATTATTATCATTATTATTATTATTGAGTGAGAGAGCAGTGCATGCCATCAAAATGACACTGGGGTAAAATATACGAAGCCCAGTATACCCATCATGACAACCTGTCTGATAAGGGTACACCAGGCACATGCATCACAACCATATGTCCGCGACATGGTGATCTCATATCAAGATAAACAGTGCATGACCTCGCAGGTGGGGCCCAGTTAGAATTTTTTCAGGTCGAGTAGCCCATCCCGCTCAAAAGGTCCCTGAATAAGGTTTGTTTAAGGATGTTGAGCAAAACGTCCATGTTTTCAAAAGGGGAATTATTCAAACCTCAAAGAATTCCTCTCAACACATGGCTATGATGCTCCCCCACTACTTCTGCTCATGATCAGAGATGCATATATCGTCAGCCACCAAGGAACATGCTCAACTGGTTAAGGTCAAACAACTGACAAGCAAATCTGTAGTATGAAGCAGAATATTTACTGTAGTCCATCTTTTATACCAAGACAAAACAACGTACATGATAACACTTCCAATCGATTAAGATCAGAAGCCACGAGAGCTACTGCCTGGTACTGCATCCGGGCATTTATTATTATTATTATTATTATTATTAGCAGCCACAGCAGCAGAAGCAGCAACAGTAGTAGTAGTAGTAGTAGTAGTAGTAGTAGTAGTAGTAGTAGTAGTAGTAGTAGTAGTATGAATTGAAATAGAAAAAAATATCTAATGTTTCTGGAAACGTTTTTAGAAATTAAAATACAAATTATATTCCATTGAAACGATGTTGTTTAAGATTTATAGCAGAATTATCTGGCAGTCATCTCATAAATTACATTACATAAATGAATGAAGGGCGTTATTACTGTCGCTTGTTCTTGTCAGTAATTGGGTTATATACATTTTTAATAATATCAAGGTATTTGGCAAGAGAAATCAATATCATTAGAACAGTCATTTCTTATTTTAATTATTTCCAACAAGATTCTCGAACAGAAGCAACGTTTAATCCCGTAGTCCAGTAACAAGAAACATTTCATACAGAACACCTCCACACTCATATCTATATATATATATATATGTGTGTGTGTGTGTGTGTGTGTGTGTGTGTGTGTGTGTGTGTGTGTGTGTGTGTGT
>NC_068983.1:50653582-50654360 GCF_001194135.2 Octopus bimaculoides
TATATATATATATATGCCTGTATGGGTGAGCGTATGAATGTGTGTGTGTGTGCACATTGTCATGCATATTCATTTCTATATCCATCTATCTATCTATCTGTCTGTCCATTTCTAATGTATTTTGCTGGTTGTTACTTATTCGTGGAAAATACGTTAAAGTCTAGCAGCTGTTACCATATTTATTAGATTGTTGGCGTGATTCTGAAATCGGCAACAAATAATACAAATATATTATATTATAAATATTCTTCTATAAGTCTTTACAAAATATATATGCAATATTGCGATTATATGCAACGTTGCATATTCGCATAGTTTATACAGGCAAACTCACAAATAAAATCATACGCCATACAAACACAACCTCACAAACAGACCTACGCTCAGATTCATACACATATACGCAACAATCACTTTAAATACTGCCTATATGATTATATGTATATATATATATATATATATATATGAAGGAGAGAGCAGACAAAGAAGAACTGGGTTATAAAAAACATTAAGTCAAACCCAAAGGCCTTCTTTCATTACGCAAAAGAAACAGCCTCAGTACGCTGCAAGATTGGACCCCTCTTCGGAAAGGATGGCTCCCTCACAGGCAGTCCAGCTAGAATCAGTGAGGTACTGAATGAGCAATTCAAAAGTGTCTTCACCACTCCATTGGAGCACAGACAAGTGAACAAACCAGTGGACGTCTTTGCTACCTCCCCTATAACTAGTGAGGCAGTTACGATGGAATACATCAACATTAGCGAAGAAGATGTACTAC
>NC_068983.1:50654729-50655551 GCF_001194135.2 Octopus bimaculoides
CTATCTCTCTGACTTCACACATCAGCAAAGTCATGGAAAGGATAATCAGAGGAAAACTAATCGCATTCCTTGAAGAAAATAAATTGCTGAGTGATACCCAAATGGCTTTCGACCAGGTAGGAGCTGCCTGACCCAGCTCTTACAACATTATGACTGGGTGTTGAGGCAGTTACTGAACAACTCAAATGTGGACGTAATATACCTTGATTTTGCAAAAGCTTTTGACAAAGTGGATCATGGTGTGATATGCCACAAACTGCGTGATCTTGGCATAGCTGGAAGACTTGGAGAGTGGTTACATGACTTTGTGAAAGATAGAAGTCAGGCAGTAGCGGCTAATGGAGCCACCTCTATGAAAACACAAATAACGAGCGGTGTTCCACAGGGCCCTGTCTTGGGACCGTTGTAACAGTAGTAAGACCACTCTCAGATATGCCTTCAAGCGCCCGGATAGCCACTCTTGCAAGCTACGCAGACAATACAAAAGTATCGCAGAAAATAAAGAACTCCAGTGATGTTGCACACCTGCAGCAGGAATTGGACTCAGTTTACAGATGGGCTGAGGACAATAACATGCAGTTTAATGCTGAAAAATCCCAGGCCCTGCGCTACCAACGCCCAAAACTGAATATGAAACTTACAGAATACACTGGTCTGCAGAGAATTTCAATCCCAGAGCCTAAATCGGTGAGAGACCTGGGTATCGACATGAGTGATGAAACCTCTTTCCAAGTGCACATTACCAGGATGGCAACAAAGTGCAGATGATTGGCTGGATGGATCCTGAGAATATTCAGAACCAGAGATAAGGAGACCATGATG